>NC_037329.1:99185061-99488091 GCF_002263795.3 Bos taurus
TTTCTCCAGCCTGACTCCCCTCAGGGTACACAGTTAGGTTCAGCTGCAAGGAGAGCTTAGAAGAGGCTTCTCACAGAGAGTGACAACTAAACTGCATCCTGACAGACAAAATAAGGACAATGACAGGAGCTCTCTAAGCAGAGAAAATATATACTTCATCAGGGAGGCAAAGGAAAGCAAAGAACCTTTGCAGAACTGGAGACAATTCAGAGTATCTACTATGAAGAGTTTACGCCCAGTGGTAGAAAGATGACAATAAAATCAGAAAGTTCTGGAAAGAGAGAGTGTTACAGCAGGCAGGTAGCTAGGTATGAGCAGAGAAATGGCGGTGGGCAGCGGAGGGGTGGAGGCAGGGGCCAGGTGGCAGGAAATCACCCTTCTTGTAAACAGCGGGGGTCCACAGGCAGACAAAGGAAAGCTGGAACCTTCAGACTGACAGGAAATTAGGTGATAAGGGTCTGAGTAGCAGACAAAGAAAGGTGGGGAAATGTGGGAATCTTCTTTGTCTTTTGCTCACAGTGCTCTCAGATAAGAAGAGCTTATCTTGCACAGCTGCTATGACACTTCTGAACTAAACTAAATAAGGACAAAAATTCCTCTTCCCTTCAGAAAAATGGAGCTGGGATGAAAATCAGGGAGGATGACCCCCAGTGAATATTCTGCCTCTTCATTTGTGTGATCCTCAAAACCTGCTTGCCAGAGAAATGCAATGCAGGAGCTCCGCACCTGCCTGCCTGCTCTCCTTTTGAGGGCTTGCTGCTGCTAAGTTGTTTCAGTCGTGTCCGACTCTGTGCGACTCCATAGACAGCAGCCCACATCTTTGCTTAAATACGCTTTCGCTTTACTTTCTTGGACTTCCCTGGTGGCTTAGATAGTGAAAGCATCTGTCTACAGTGTGGGAGACCTGGGTTCGAGCCCTGGTATGGGAAGATCCCCTGGAGAAGGAAGTGGCAATCCACTCCAGTACTATTGCCTGGAAAAACCCATGGACAGAGGAGCCTGGTAAGCTACAGTCTATGGGGTCCCAAAGAGTCGGACAAGACTGAGCTACTTCACTTTCACTTTCACATTACTTTCTTAACCTCTCTGCTTTGTCTTTGAATTCTTCCACAAGGAAGAAGGACTTCCCTGATAGCTCAGTTGGTAAAAAAAAAAAAAAAATCCACCTGAAATGAGGTAGACCCCCAGGTTTGATTCCTGGGTCAGGAAGATCCCATGGAGAAGGGATAGGCTACCCACTTCAGTATTCTTGGGCTTCCCTGGTGTTTCAGTTTGTAAAGAATCTGTCTGCAATGCAGAAGGCCTGGGTTTGATTCCTGGGTTGGAAAGATCCCTTGGAGAAGAGAAAAGCAACCCATTCCAGTGGGACCTAACAGAAGCAGAAGATATTAAGAAGAGGTGGCAAGAATATACAGAAGAACTATACAAAAAAGATCTTCATGACCCAGAAAATCATGGTGGTGTGATCACCAACCTAGAGCCGGATATCCTAGAATGTAAAGTCAAATGGGCCTTAGGAAGCATAACTACAAAGCTAGTGGAGGTGATGGATTTCCAGTTGAGATATTTCAAATCCTAAAAGATGATGTTGTAAAAGTGCTACACTCAATATGCCACAGGACTGGAAAAGGTCAGTTTTCATACCAAACCCTAAGAAAGACAATACCAAAGAATGCTCAAACTACTGCACAGTTGCACTCATCTCACACGCTAGTAAAGTAATGCTCAAAATTCTCCAAGCCAGGCTTCAACAGTACGTGAAACATGAACTTCCAGATGTTCAAGCTGGATTTAGAAAAGGCAGAGGAACCAGAGATCAAATTGCCAGCATCCATTGTCTCATCAAAAAAGCAAAAGTTCCAGAAAAACATCTATTTCTGCTTTATTGACTATGCCAAAGCCTTTGACTGTGTGGACCACAACACACTCTAAAAATTCTGAAAGTGATGGGAATACTGGACCACCTCACCTGCCTCTTGAGAAACCTATATGCAGGTCAGGAAGCAACAGTTAGAACTGGACATGGAACAGCAAACTGGTTCCAAATAGGAAAAGGAGTATGTCAAGGCTGTATATTGTCACCGTGCTTATTTAACTTACATGCAGAGTACATCATGCGAAATGCTAGGCTGGATAAAACACAACCTGGAATCAAGATTTCCAGGAGAAATATCAATGACCTCAGATATGCAGATGACACCACCCTTATGACAGAAAGTGAAGAGGAACTAAAAAGCCTCTTGATGAAAGTGAAAGAGGAGAGTGAAAAAGTTGGCTTAAAGTTCAACATTCAGAAAACTAAGATCATGGCATCTGGTCCCATCACTTCATGGCAAATAGATAGGAAAACAGTGGAAACAGTGAGAGACTTTATTTTGGGGGGCTCCAAAATCACTGTAGATAGTAATTGCAGCCATGAAATTAAAAGACACTTGCTCCTTGGAAGAAAAGTTAGGACCAAACTAGACAGCTTATTAAAAAGCAGAGACATTACTTTGCCAACAAAGATCCGTCTAGTCAAAGCTATGGTTTTTCGAGTAGTCATGTATGGATGTGAAAGTTGGACTATAAAGAAAGCTGAGTATGGAAGAATTGATGCTTTTGAACTGTGGTGTTGGAGAAGACTCTTGAGAGTCCCTTGGACTGCAAGGAGAGCCAACCAGTCCATCCTAAAGGAGATCACTCCTGGGTGTTCACTGGAAGGACTGATGTTGAAACTGAAATTCTAATAATTGGCCACCTGATATGAAGAGCTGACTCATTTGAAAAGACCCTGATGCTGGAAAAGTTAGAAGGTGGGAGGAGAAGGGGACGACAGAAGATGAGATGGCATCACCGACTCAATGGACATGAGTTTGAGTAAACTTCGAGAGTTGGTAATGGACAGGGAGCCCTGGCATGCTGCAGTCCATGGGGGTCCCTGAGAGTCAGACATGACTGAGCGACTGAACTGACTGACCCACTCCAGTATTCTTGCATGGTGAATTCGGTATTCTGGTTGCAAAGAGTTGGACATGACCGAGAGCCTTTCACTCTCACTTTCACAAGGAAGAAAGGACCTCAAATTCACCGGCAACTAGAGTAGAAGTAAAGCTACTGTGTTTTGTCAGGAGAGAAGGTTATAAATTTTGGCATGGACAGGGAGGGAAATTAGGAGAAAGGACTAATAGATTGGGAGAAAAGGGGGATACAGAGACCTACTGATACTGATTGATATCTGAGAACAAATTTGTTGGGTAGAATGGATAAAGAGAGCTGGAAGATTGGAACCTGGATGAGCAATATTGAATCAAACATTTTCAGATGTGGAGACAGCTCTAGGTTATGCTCTAATTCATGTCCATTAAGTCATTTATGCTATCTAACCATTTCATCCTCTGCCACCCTTTTCTCCTTTTGCCTGCAGCCTTTCCCAGAATCAGGGTCTTTTCCATTGAGTCAGATCTTCACATCAGATGGCTAAAGTTTTGAGCTTCAGCTTCAGCATATGCCCTTCCAGTGAATATTGAGGGTTGATTTCCTTTAGTATTGACTGGTTTAATCTACTTGCTGGGAAAGGGACTCTGGAGAATCTTCTCCAACACCACAGTTCAAAAGCATCACTTCTTCAGCGCTCAGCCTTCTTTATGGTCCAACTCTCACACCTGTACATAACTACTGAAAAAACCATAGTTTGACTGTATGGAACTTTGTCAGAAAAGTCATGTCATGAACAACATTCACAATTCCTGATCAGAAACTCATGGTGCCAGATGCATCCTGAAAATCATATATTTTTGGAGCTTAGTAAGATAGTATCAGACAAAATTGTACCCCAGCAGGATCAGAACAGTTCGGTTCAGTCACTCAGTCATGTCTGACTCTTTGCGACCCCAAGAATCACAGCACGCCAGGCCTCCCTGTCCATCATCAACTCCCAGAGTTCACTAAAACTCGTGTCCATCGAGTTGGTGATGCCATCTAGCCATCTCATCCTCTGTCATCCCCTTCTCCTCCTGCCCCCAATCCCTCCCAGCATCAGGGTCTTTTCAAATGAGTCAACTCTTCATATGAGGTGGCCAAAGTATTGAGTTTCAGCTTTAGCATCAGTCCTTCCAAAGAACACCCAGGATGATCTCCTTTAGGATGGACTGGTTGGACCTCCTTGCAGTCCAAGGGACTCTCAAGAGTCTTCTCCAACACCACAGTTCAAAAGCATCAATTCTTCGGCCCTCAGCCTTCTTCACAGTCCAACTCTCACATCCATACATGACCACAGGAAAAACCATAGCCTGGACTAGATGGACCTTTGTTGGCAAAGTAATATCTCTGCTTTTGAATATGCTATCTAGGTTGGTCATAACTTTCCTTCCAAGGAGTAAGCGTCTTTTAATTTCATGGCTGCAGTCACCATCTGCAGTGATTTTGGAGCCCCCAAAAATAAAGTCTGACGCTGTTTCCACTCTTTCCCCATTTATTTCCCATGAAGTATTGGAACCAGATGCCATATCTTCGTTTTCTGAATGTTGAGCTTTAAGCCAACTTTTTCACTCTCCTCTTTCACTTTCATTAAGAGGCTTTTTAGTTCCTCTTCACTTTCTGCCATTAGGGTGGTGTCATCTGCATATCTGAGGTTATTGAGATTTCTCCTGGCAATCTTGATTTCAGCTTGTGCTTCTTCCAGTCCAGCGTTTCTCATGATGTACTCTGCATAGAAGTTAAATAAGCAGGGTGACAATATACAGCCTCGATGTACACCTTGTCCTATTTGGAACCAGTCTGTTGTCCCATGTCCAATTCTCACTGTTGCTTCCTGACCTGCATATAGGTTTCTCAAGAGGCAGGTCAGGTGGTCTGGTATTCCCACCTCTTTTAGAATTTTCCACAGTTTATTGTGATCCACACAGTCAAAGGCTTTGGTATAGTCAATAAAGCAGAAATAGATGTTTTTCTGGAACTCTCTTGCTTTTTTGATGATCCAGCAGATGTTGGCAATTTGATCTCTGGTTCCTCTGCATTTTCTAAAACCAGCTTGAACATCTGGAAGTTCATGGTTTACGTATTGCTGAAGCCTGGCTTGGAGAATTTTGAGCATTACTTTACTAGCATGTGAGATGAGTGCAATTTTGCAGTAGTTTGAGCATTCTTTGGCATTGCCTTTCTTTGGGACTGGAATGAAAACTGACCTTTTCCAGTCCTGTGGCCACTGCTGAGTTTTCCAAATTTGCTGACATATTGAGTGCAGCACTTTCACAGCATCATCTTTCAGGATTTGAAATAGCTCAACTGGAATTCCATCACCTCCCTAGCTTTGTTTGTAGTGGTGCTTTCTAAGGCCCACTTGACTTCACATTCCAGGATCAGAACAAATAACTTTCAAATCAAATAGTATCTCTGTAACAAAATATATGGCTTTTTACACCAAATATGACAAAAAGCAAGCATAATGATAGTCTCTTTTCAGTTCATATCAAGTTTTCCTTCTAACTGATTTCTTATGTGCTTAGTTGATCAGTCTTGTCTGACTCTTTGGGACCCCCATGGACTTTAGCCCACCAGGCTCCTCTGTTCTTGGGGATACTCTAGGCAACAATACTGGAGTGTGTTGCCACGCCCTCCTCCAGGGGATCTTCCCAACCCACAAGTCAAACCCAGGTCTCCAGAATTGCAGTTGGATTCTTTACTCTCTAAACCACCGGGGAAGCTTTTCTCGGCCTTTTGGCTAAGATCAAGTGCAACTGATTTCCTACAAACTTACAAAAATGTCTGATTTTCAAAGTTTTGGGGGTTTGGAAATAGAGGAATTTTGGAACTATGGGTAAAAGCTTGTGGATTAGGGTTAAAAGCTGCTATACACAACTCTCTCCCTAGAAGCCAACCACATACATCAGTTTTAATTATTTAGCAGTTTTGATTTTCATTATCTTTCATAATGTTTATAGAATAGATATCATCTTATTTATAAAGAAGAAATAATAAGAAGACCCATATTATTAGATTTGGGGGAGCATCAACTCTGATAATATGGGCTTCCCCAGTGGCTCAGATGGTGAATCTGCCTGAAATGTGAGAGACCCAGGTTTGATCCCAGGTCAGGAAGATTCCCAGGAGAAGGGAATGGCAACCTATTCCAATATTCTTGCCTGTAGAATTCCATGGGCAGAGGAGCCTGGCTGGCTAGTGTCCATGGGATGGAAAAGCACTGGACACAGCTAAGTGACTAACACACACACATCTCTGATAATACACATAAATCACTTATCTCAGCATCTGACACATATTATGTCCTCAGTAAATAATTAACTATTATTATCTTGATAAATGCAGCCCTGAGCCACAAGATTCCTGCTTCTTCTTTTCTAAAACCTTCCCTGGTCCTACAGATTTTGCAAAGCAAAGCAGTCTTCCCCACTAAAAAGCAACTCCACTTTGTACTCCCTTTCCCCAGAGTAGAGTAAGACCACTTCAGAAAGAATCTCAAATTAACTGCTTTCCTCCACCTAGAAAAGATCCCCAGCCATGATCCTTTCCTCCAACTCAACTAAGTTATAACCTCTCCGAACCTTCTATCCAAAGAACATTCTTTCACCTGAGGGTGAGAGATAAGAAGGAAAGGCAAAGTCCTTTGTTAATCACAAGTGATCTTGACTCTTATTTATTTATTTATTTAGAGAAGTTTTACTTTTTTTTAATTGGGATTCCATTTTCCCTCTTCCCAGTGACATTGACTCTTGATTGACTTGTTAATTCAACAATCATTTCTTGTTAATTTCTTTATTAGGCATTGAGTTAGATGTTGAGACTTTAAAGATGTACAGAATAGATAGTCCTTGGTCTAAAGATATCACAGCACAAAGAGATAGAAATGTAAATAAATAATTCCAGAGGAAGGTGTACTTGTTCCAAGTGTTGAATAGGATATGGAAAAAGAATCAAAGGAACTAAGGCTAATGATGTAGGCTTAGCTCTTACTGAAGAGTTTACATCTTATTATGTAGATGACAGCTAGTGCTGAGCAGAAAAACAAATAGAGTAACTTGCAGTCTCATCCTTTCTTTGAAACCACTTCAAGCCTATAAATACTATGGACTCTTATGTTTGGCTGCTTGGTATTATTTATCACAATTGAACATTCTCCTTTTCTCTCTCTGTATCATTTGCACACACCATATACCATGAATGTTCATTGTACATAGTGCAAACAGTCCTCAGCATGAGGCTAAGGATCATTTATTAAGTTTATTATCCATGTGATTTAAAATGTGTTTTCTTCAGCTCATTCTGGGTAATGCTGAGATCTGCTCTCCCTAAAAGAGGCACTGGTGGGCATATCCAGAAAATCAGACAACAGCCTTGGACTTGATCATTTTAGCAGCTTTGAATTTAGAAAGACATTTATCATTGATAGCTCTGGTTGATTGTGAGAATTATCATCTGAGGACCTAAGTGAAATCAGGAATAGCCTAACAAAATGAACAAGAACTTTAGGAAGATTTTTACTTTTAAAAATGAATTTTTCAAGACATGAGTGTTTTTCCCATTGATAATTAAAAAAATACAAAAACCTGAAGTTAAAAATATTTGGGCTAAAATCCCAGCTTCCCTGTTGACTTGTTGATTCCCGTGGAAAATGTATTTTACTACTTTAACACTTATCATCTCCACTGGCAAATTGAGTGTTGTAATAAAGCCTTGAAATATTGTAGTGGACATGTTATAACTGAATTAAGTATAAGGTAACTGTTATGGTTATCTTTAACTGCATAATAAAGAATTCCAAATCAACCCCAGGAATTGTAGCATGCCAGGCTTCCCTGTCCTTTACTATCTCCTGAAGTTTGCTCAAATTCATGTCCATTGAGTTGGTGATGCTATCTAACCATCTCATCCTTTGCTGCCCTCTTCTCCCTTTGCGTTCAACCTTTCCCAGCATCATGGTCTTTTTCAATGAGTTAGCCCTTCACATCAGGTGGCCAAAGTATGGGAACTTCAGCTTAAGCATCAGTCCTTTCAATGAATATTCAGGACTGATTTCCTTTAGGATTGACTGGTTTGATAATCTTGCTGTTCAAGGGGACTCTCAAAAGTCTTCTCCAGCACCAAAAATTGAAAACATCAGTTCTTTGACGCTCAGCTTTCTTTATGCTCCAACTTTCCCATCTCTACATGACTGCTGGAAAACCATAGCTTTGCCTAGACAGACCTTTATCTGCAAAGTAATGTCTCTGCTTTTTAATATGCTGTCTCGCTTTGTCATAGCTTTTCTTCCAAGGAGCAAGCATTTTTGAATTTCGTGACTGTAGTCACCAACCGCAGTGATTTGGGAGCTCAAGAAAATAAAATCTGTCACTGCTTCCAATTTTTCCCCATCTATTTGCCATGAAGTGAAGGGACTGGATGAAATGATCTTTGTTTTTTGAATGCTGAGTTTTAAGCAAGTTTTTTCACTCTCCTCTTTCACCTTCATCAAGAGGCTCTTTAGATCCTCTTCACTTTCTACCACTAGGGTGGTGTTATCTGAATATCTGAGGTTATTGATATTTCTCCCGGCAGACTTAGTCCCAGCATGTAATTCATCCAGCCCAACATTTCACATGATGTACTCTGCATAGAAGTTAAATAAGCAGGATAACAATATACAGCCTTGATGTACTCATTTCCCAATTTTGAACCAATCTGTTGTTCCATGTAAGGTTCTTCTTGAACCACATACAGGTTTCTCATGGGACAGGTAAAGTGGTCTGGTATTCCCATCTCTCTTAGAATTCCAAACTTTAGTGGCATAAAACAATAGTCATGCTCCTGGACACAGTGAGTTGGGGATTTGGAGGTATATAGCAGGAATGGCTTGTATCTGCTCCATTATCTAATCCCAGCTAGGAGGACTTAAGGATACAGGTGACTTGCAACTCCAGGCTAGTATCATCAAGACATATCTTCTTGTGAGTCATATATGCCAGACTCTCACATCTGACAGTTGATCTGACTGTTGGCATGTACCTTAGTTGGAACTGTCAGCAGGAAACTCCAGTAGCTCCTCCAAATGTCTGAGCTTTATCATAGCTTAGTGCCCTCAGACTTCTTACATGGTGGCTCAGGGGTCCAAAGATGAGTGTCCCAAGAGAATCAGATAAATGCACAGTTGCCATTTATACCCTGCATAGGAAGTCACATAGCTTCACTTTGCTCTAGTCACAAACCCAACAAAGGTAAGGGTAAGGAACATAGGATCCATCTCACAATGAAAAATGTATCAAAGCCAGATTGTCAGAAGAGCACATAGGATGGGAGATATTCTGCATAATTTGAGAAAATACAATCTGCCTCCCTAACTGACCCATGAGAGTTCCTAATACCTATCATTTTCCCCCTTTCCTACTTCTCAGGACCATTTGGCCAGGTTTCTGATCAAGTAACATACTTTTGTTTTTTTAATTAATCCAACAAACATTTATTTAATACCATCTATTTCATTCCAATCTCAAAGAAAGGCAATGCCAAAGAATGCTCAAACTACTGCACAATTGCACTCATCTCACATGCTAGTAAAGTAATGCTTAAAATTCTCCAAGCCAGGCTTCAGCAATATGTGAACCGTGAACTTCCTGATGTTCAAGCTGGTTTTAGAAAAGGCAGAGGAACCAGAGATCAAATTGCCAACATCCGCTGGATCATGGGAAAAGCAAGAGAGTTCCAGAAAAACATCTATTTCTGCCTTATTGACTATACCAAAGCCTTTGACTGTGTGGATCACAATAAACTGTGGAAAATTCTGAAAGAGATGAGAATATCAGACCACCTGACCTGCCTCTTGAGAAATTTGTATGCAGGTCAGGAAGCAACAGTTAGAACTGGACATGGAACAACAGACTGGTTCCAAATAGGAAAAGGAGTATGTCAAGGCTGTATACTGTCACCCTGCTTATTTAACTTCTATGCAGAGTACATCATGAGAAACGCTGGACTGGAAGATGCACAAGCTGGAATCAAGATTGCCGGGAGAAATATCAATAACCTCATATATGCAGATGACACCACCCTTATGGCAGAAAGTGAAGAGGAACTAAAAAGCCTCTTGATGAAAGTGCAAGAGGAGAGTAAAAAAGTTGGCTTAAAACTCAAGATTCAGAAAACTAAGATCATGGCATCTGGTCCCATCACTTCATGGGAAATAGATGGGGAAACAGTGGAAACAATGTCAGACTTTATTTTTCTGGGCTCCAAAATCACTGCAGATGGTGACTGCAGCCATGAAATTAAAAGACACTTACTAAAAAAAAAAAAAGACACTTACTCCTTGGAAGGAAAGTTATGACCAACCTAGATAGCATATTCAAAAGCAGAGACATTACTTTGCCAACAAAGGTTCATCTAGTCAAGGCTATGGTTTTTCCAGTGGTCATGTATGGATGTGAGAGTTGGACTGTGAAGAAAGCTGAGTGCCGAATAATTGATGCTTTTGAACTGTGGTGTTGGAGAAGACTCTTGAGAGTCCCTTGGACTGCAAGGAGATCCAACCAGTCCGTTCTAAAGGAGATCAGCCCTGGGATTTCTTTGGAAGGAATGATGCTAAAGCTGAAACTCCAGTACTTGAGCCACCTCATGCAAAGAGTTGACTCATTGGAAAAGACTGATGCTGGAAGGGATTGGGGGCAAGAGGAGAAGGGGACAACAGAGGATTAGATGGCTGGATGGCATCACCAACTCGATGGACATGAGTCTGAGTGAACTCCAGGAGATGGTGATGGACAGGGAGGCCTGGCGTGCTGTGATTCATGGGGTCGCAAAGAGTCGGACATGACTGAGTGACTGATCTGATCTGATCTGATCTGATGAGCTCTAGGAGTTGGTGATGGACAGGTAAGCCTGGTGTGCTGGGGTCGCAAAGAGTTGGACATGACTGAGTGACTGAACTGAACAGAACTGACGATCATCACTGGCTTCCCTGGAGGCTCAGACGGTAAAGAATCCACCTACAATGCAGGAGACTCAGATTCAATCCCTGGGTCAGGAAGATCCCCTAAAGAAAGGAATGGCTACCCACTCCAGTATTCTTGCCTGGAGAATCCCATGGAAAGAGGACCCTGGTGGTCTATAGCCTATGGGGGTCACAAAGAATTGAACATGACTGAGCTACTAACACTTGACTTGATCATTATTATTAAGGATTGTTGCAAAAAAACAGAAAAGAGTGTGGCCTTTGGCACACACCATGCAGACAGGCCTGCCAGAGTTAAACGGTCTTGGTTATTCTTTAGCCCTTACTACTAACAAACACTTTCGGGCTCCCCAGGTGGCACAGTGTTATTAAAGAATCCACCTGCCAATTCTGGAGATGCAAGAGTCACAGGTTTGATCCCTGGGTCAGGAAGATACCCTGGAAAAGGAAATGGCAACCCACTCTAGTAGTCTTGCCTAGAAAATTCTAAGGTCAGAGGAGCCTAGTGCACTACAGTCCCTGGGGTCACAAAGAGTAGGACAGGACTGAGCATGCACACATACACTAGCAAACATTTGTAGCTGGACTTGGCCTTCGCAAAGCTAATTATTCTCTGACTCCGTATAGATTATACCCTGCCCCTGGTCTTCTTCTCCCTCTGCACTCTCTAGTGGGTGTGTCTGCTCAGTCACACAGTTGTGTCCAATTCTTTGCAACTCTATGGACTGTAGCCTCTGCTGGGCTCTTCTGTCCATGGGGTTTTGTAAAATTCTACATTTCGGAAAGAAGGTAATGGACTGATAACTTTAGGAACATCAGACCCAGTTGCTCTGTTGCCTGATGCCAGTTGTGGCCCTTTTGAAATGTTGCAGAAGGAAAAAAAAAAATGCAAGATCTTTGTAAGGACATAAAACTTCTCCCTATTCCTGAGAGGGGGGCACAGTTCTTGAGGTACTAGCCTATTGTGTTTCCCTTTTGCCTGGCAAAAATAATAAAGCTACTCTTTTCTATTTCCTCCAAATTCTTTCTCTATATTTCTACTTGGCATCAGTGGACAAAGAGCCAAGATTCTGGCATCAGGATCAGTGTTGATTGAGTATATAGTATATACCAGGCACTATCTGAAGCACTTAACCGGCATTGCTTATTTGATTCTCATAATACACTTATGAGGTACGTATTATAAGTGACTTTGTCTTAGAGAGGAACAAACTGAAGTTTAGAGAAATCAAGTGACTTTCTGTGTAGGTCACTAGCTCAGGATTTGAATCAGAGCAGCATGGCTCTGGAGATCATAGTTTTAACCACTCACTGGACCCTGTCCTGTCTTCATCCAAGTCTACATCACATATTGCAATGCATGAATGTATTATTTATAACATAATAATAATAAATATAATGATAAGTAATAATAAAATTGGAAAATTTATAATACACATTTATATAGTGATTTTCTTTAAAAGAATAAAATTACCTTAAAATGTAGTCCTAGAAAGCCTTGGAAGTATGAATATCATATTTATACATTATTATTTTTATTGTAGAAACATGACTGGTATTTGTTGGATGCCTTCAACATGCCCAACATTAAGCTAGATTTTTTTTTTTCTTGGAAATAATGTCGTATGGTAGGTACTGTTATTCTCATTTACTTGGCTGCAATATTATCTCTCATCTTTCTTTTTCTTTGTATTCAGTCATATTTATTGTGCTCCTTTCTGTATGGAACACTCCCTGAAGATTACAGACAAAATACTTTTAGGTCCAAGCATTTACCTGTCCTCAAAGATCTTGCAGTTTATCCATAAGAAGACAAAAAGACAATTATTAGTATTATTATGATTTTGGCTGTGCTGTGCAGCATGAGGAAATCTTAGTTCCCCAAACAGGGATTGAACCTGTGCCCCCTGCACGGATGATAGAAGCATGGTATCTTAACCACAGGACTGCCAGGAAAACTCTGAAAGGCAATTGAAGAAGTAATTATAATAAAACATGTGAAAGACACCACACTGAGGGAATCACTGAAAACCATGGAGCCCATTGCAAGAGACCTGCTCTCATCTAGAGGTGATCAGAAACAACCCAGTAGAAGTGACATTGAAGTTTGATGAAGAATAAGAGAAAGAAACTAATGAATAACAAAAAGGAGCTCTGTGTATTTTCATTTATTTCTTTCCCAAATCCTAAAAGATATCAAAATTTTTATTTTATAGATGAAGAAATAAGAATGGAAAGAAGAAGTAACTATTCCAAGCATATCCTGATATGAGTTTAAAAAAAAAAACAAAAAATTAGGAAATCACATCCAGGCTCTTCTGAATCTAAAACCAAACATTTTCCCTCACAAAAGTGCTTCACAAAGCGCCATCCTCTAACCACCAGCATTCCTAGAAATGCTGGATTGTAAAAATGTGAATTCATTGGCCCCCAAGACCAGCAGAATCAGAACCCTTGGGGTGAGGCTCAGTAATCTGTGTTTTACTTAGCCTTAGGTGATTCTGAAGCTTCTGAAGTTTGAGGATCATTGCTCTAAACATAAGGAGTGTGTGTGCTAGTCGCTTAGTCATGTCCGACTCTTTATGACCCCAGGGACTATAGCCTACCAGGCCCCTCTGTCCATGGAATTCTCCAGGCAAGAATACTAGAGTGGGTTGCCATTTCCTTCTCCAGGGACCTTCCCAACCCAGGGATCGAACCTGGGTCTCCTGCACTGCAAACAGATGCTTTACTGTCTGAGCTACTAGGGAAGCCTAGAACACTAGAAAGTAGAATGAATAAAGTGGGTTGGGCAGGTAACAATCCCCATAGAGATTAAATAGGAGGGAAGTGCGTGTGTGCTCAGTCGCATCCAACTCTGTGACCCATGGACTGTAGCCCCCTCAGGCAAGAATACTAGAGATGGTTACCATTTCTTACCCCAAGGGATCTTCCCGGCCCAGGGATTGAACTCACAAATCCTGCCTCTCCTGTATTGGCACAAGGATTCTTTACCATTGAGCCAAATGGGAAACCCCAGAGAGGTAAGACAAGCTCACACACACACAAAATGAAGTCAGAAAAGGTGTCTCCTAATTGATTTATGACTTCATAAGCGTTCAGTATGAAGGAATTAGATTTCTTGTTTGGATAATCAAAAAAGAGAGCAGGAAAGATCTAATGAAGAAGGTGGCATTGAACTGGAACTTGAAGGCTAATTAGATCCTGATAGACAGTAGAAGTGCTTCTAGAAAGGAGGAGAAGCCCTGAGTGGCCATGTTTGTCAATGAGCAAGTAGACGAGTTTAAGTGTAGCCTATGGTTTAGAGCAATGGCAAGATGCCATCTGACCTTCTGAATAAAAATTTACATTCCATCAAGATTCCAGAGCCATGCACAAACACACTGGTCACTGATGCTTGAGAAGAGCTGATCTAGTCCAGACTGACAGCTCAGCTGGGGCTAGTATTGGGACTAGTAGGGGAAATAGTTTGAAAAGCAGTAATCTGGTAAATCTCATTCCCTGTTTACATCAAAGTCAGGGGAACAGCTTTGCAGACCATATCACTACAGGCCAACTCTTCAGGTCAGAGTTACTTAGAAAAACAGGGCTAGAAATGAAAATGAGGGATGATGAGAATGACTTTGGATTTATAGAATTTATTAGAGAATAAATTCTCCATAGACCTTTAGGCTGACAGGAAACAAAAAAAATTATATTTAAGAATTTTCCTAGGAAAAGGGTCCTCTGCCCAAATAATATAATTATTTATACTGGGAAGAGAAAATAATTCAAGAGGCTAAGATCATCTTGAGATGAATCATACTCCCAAGCTGCAGGTCACAGTATGGATTGCAGAGGATCTCTTACAAACTAAAGATATTCAAACAAAGTTAGTGGCAATACCCCAGGCAGCCCAGATTCTCAAAGGCTCTGGCCATACTGCACCCTTGATGACCATTGCCAAAGGCTCAAAACGAAGGTCAGGTTAGCTAAGCGGCAGTAGAAGGAGAATGCAAGGGGAGATGGCCCAGAAAGGGAGTGGGAAAAAGATAAATCTTCAGACTGCAAAGTGCAAACTAAGTGGAAAGAGGATGCAAGAGAAAAAAAGGCAGCAGTAGCTAACCAAGAACCTTAGTAAGACGGGCATGAAAATAGTTTCAACCTAAGGAGAAACCAGCCTCTGAAGAAGCAAAAGGGAGAGAAGCCACATCTGATTCACATCTTGCTGCCTGTACTTCCCTTCCTGTGCATTCCAAAGGAAGATTTTTTATCAACTGTTGGTAAATATGCATTTTAATAGCTATAGAAAGACATTTTAAAATGGGTTATTTCCATCTCATCCCATTTTTAAGATATATATATATTTTACAGTGTAAATGGCTTAAGAACTGAAATCTCATGCTGATGGGTTTTTATGTGTGTATATCCAAAAAATATTGGGATATGAAATTAATGGAGGTTTTGTCTTATGTGTCAACGTAACATTTCAACGTTCAATAACTAAAGAAACAAAATTGGAAAACCAGTGTTTGACAAGAAAGAAGCATAAAGACATGGAAAAGCAAAGTGGGTATAAATTTCATCCAACATACAGCTCGAGGCTGTGAACTTTGTGTAAGTTAACACACACATCTAATTCCGGCATGTTACAGGCAAGTTAACGTATCTCATATTCCAAATAAACAATGAGAAACATGGACATTTTCAGTTTAGGAGAATTAAATTTCTAGGAAATGACCTTTCCAGGCTAGTGAATGTAAAATATCGAGGTCGTTCAAGAAACAAATAGTTGGCACCTAGGGAAATTGGAATATTTAAAAACATGCCTTGAAGAGCTAAATGACCTTTACTTTTTCACACTAAATATAAAATGCTCACCTGCGTCCAGATTACACATTTATCGAGAGTGTTTGAGTTGAGGTGTTCAAGCATTTAAACTTAAGGCATTAGACCTGCCAAAACTCAAAGCATTAAAATGAAGGGGAGTTTCCCTGGAATGATTTTTATCTAGTGCCCGAGGAGAAAAACAAATGGAAATTCGCTGTGATCTAAAACACAAAGCCACAGACACTTTCACTTGCAAAACTTGCAGTTAGGATGCAGTTTCCTCTTTTATCTAATTTGGCCAGGGAATAAGGTGGCTGAGCCAGGTATAGGAGCTACTGTGGTGTTTCTATCTTATTATCGCCCTATTTTGATAATTAGGCAATTACAGCTACTTCTCTAGTTCTTCTATCCTGGGGTTACAGATTGTTTTTCAAGCATTTCCTCTCCAGTGTCATAAGTTATTTTTCTTCATCTCTATGCTAAAAATAAATAGTGTCTGCTCAGTAACTAGAAAGGAATTTTATTTGTATATTTCCCATATCGGGGGGCATATGGAATCTTAGTTCTGAGACCCAGGATCAAGCAGCACTCTGCATTAGGGGTGTGGAGTCTTAACCACTGGACAGCTAGGGAAGTCCTAGAAAGAAATTTTTAAAAATAAAATCACATTATAAAAGTCAGATTTCTCTCTTTCCCTATGGGAAAAGGGCCCCATTGATTTGAGTAGCTACCCTATGCACACAGATTCTTTACCAGCTGAGCCATCAAGGAAGCCCAAGAATACTGGAGTGGGTAGCCTATCCCTTTTTCAGGGGATCTTCCTGACCCAGGAGTCAAACCAGGGTCTCCTGCAGGTAGATTCTTTACCAGCAGAGCTACTGCTGCTGCTGCTGCTAAGTCGCTTCAGTCGTGTCCAACTCTGTGCGACCACATAAACGGCAGCCCACCAGGCTCCACCGTCCCTGGGATTCTCCAGGCAAGAACACTGGAGTGGGTTGCCATTGCCTTCTCCAATGCAGGAAAGTGAAAAGTGAAAGGGAAGTCACTGTCCTGTCCAACTCTTCATGACCCCATGGACTGCAGCCCACCAAGCTCCTCCGTCCATGGGATTTTCCAGGCAAGAGTGCTGGAGTGGGGTGCCATTGCCTTCTCTGAGCAGAGCTACTAGTTTCATTTATAAAATGCATTAAGTAAATATAAGGACCTGGACTTCAAAGTGCAGCTGTTAAATCCTCATGCTTTCTAAAGCAGAAAGCTAGGTATTATCTGTTATGTGTTTGGACTTGTTAAAGCAACAGTGGCATTCTCCCAGGGGGGGGCAGAGAGTTGAAAATATAAGAATGGACCCCAGTGCAAAGTCAATGCCAGCTGGCTTACTTAGGAGATATCAAGAGAATCCTGAAAGAATGTGTTTCAAATCCCCTAAGGGAAAATCACAGGGTCCTAACACAAAACTAATGCAATTCTGGAGCTAAAGTTTGTGGTTGAGGATAAAGTAATACAAATGAGGAAAAGACATTTCAAAGGCTTCATAATCTGTATCTCTCCTGTTAGTCACTCAGTCCTGTCCAACTTTTTTGTGATCCTTTGTACTGTAGCCCCCCATGCTCCTCTGTGCATGCTTCTCTGTCTCCTGCATCACAGGCAAGTTCTTTATGGCTGAGACACTGGGGAAGTCCTTCTCCTCAATGAGTTCCTGGGTTAAAGACAACTGTATATGGAAAAACATCTCGATCTTTGGTTTCAGGTCAATTTTCTTTTGCTTAATAATCCATCCTTTGCTCACCTCATTAGTACTAAAAAATAAAACCAATGTTACTAGGGTAAAATATTACCAGTGAGGATGAGGAAGTTCCCTGTCATGGAAAAATCCTCTAAGCCCAATTTTACATCAAGACACTGTCTTTGTGAGAAAGAAGCTCAAAGACAACATCCTTAGTAACACTTGCATACAGAGATCTGAGAACCGAACTGGCAAAATTGGACCCTGATGGGTTTTTATTTTATTTTAAATGCTCTGAGTTTGTTTGCAAAGAGCAACCCCCCCCCCGACCAAAACAAACAAACAAATAAACAAACAAAAAACAGACATGTAAATCATGGCAAACTAAAACATTCTTTCATAGCCCCTTAAAAGTGTGCCCACAGATACACTCCACAATCCTACTTGTAGGAATTCATCCTAAGAAAATAATGTACGATATACCTGAAAGGCCAAAACAATGTAGATGTCAACAATAAAGAATTTGGTTAAAGATATAATTGTTGTTCAGTTGCTAATTGTGATCCTATGGACTGCAGATTTCCAGGCTCTCCTATCCTTCACTCTCTCCTGTAATTTGCTCAGATTCATGTCTATTGAGTTCATATGCTCTGCTACCCCCTTCCCTTCTCCTTTTGCCTTCAGTATTTCTCAGCATCAGAGTCTTTTACAATGAGTCAGCTCTTTGCATCAGGTTGCCAAAGCATTGGCTTCAGTTTCAGCATCAGTCCTTCCAATGAATATTCAGGGTTCATTTCCTTTAGAATAGACTGATTTGATCTCCTTGTAGTCCAAAGGACTCTCAAGAGTCTTCTCCAACACCACAATAAGAAAGAATCAGTTGAAGAATACACAACTATTGCAAACAAGCTTTTTAAAGAATTTTTATGGATGTGGATAACAGTTACATGTTTTAAGCAGGAAGAGGAACTGATAAAATATTTATAGCAAATAATCACATATTCAGAAAAAATAATCCATGAATTTAAGGATATGTATGTACTATGAGTTCCAAAGAATAGCAAGAAGAGATAAGAAAGCCTTCAGCGATCAATGCAAAGAAATAGAGGAAAACAACAGAATGGGAAAGACTAGGGATCTCTTCAAGAAAATCAGAGATACCAAAGAAACATTTCATGCAAAGATGGGCTCAATAAAGGACAGAAATGGTATGGACCTAACAGAAGCAGAAGATATTAAGAAGAGTTGACAAGAATACACAGAAGAACTGTACAAAAAAGATCTTCACAACCCAGATAATCACGATGGTGTAATCACTGACCTAGAGCCAGACATCCTGGAATGTGAAGTCAAGTGGGCCTTAGAAAGCATCACTACGAACAAAGCTAGTGGAGGTGATAGAATTCCAGCTGAGCTATTCCAAATCCTGAAAGATGATGCTGTGAAAGTGCTGCACTCAATATGTCAGCAAATCTGGAAAGCTCAGCAGTGGCCACAGGACTGGAAAAGGTCAGTTTTCATTCCAATCCCAAAGAAAGGCAATGCCAAACAATGCTCAAACTACCACACAATTGCACTCATCTCACATGCTAGTAAAGTAATGCTCAAAATTCTCCAAGCTAGGCTTCAGCAATATGTGAACCATGAACTTCCTGATGTTCAAACTGGTTTTAGAAAAGGCAGAGGAACCAGAGATCAAATTGCCAACATCCACTGGATCATGGGAAAAGCAAGAGAGTTCCAGAAAAACATCTATTTCTGCTTTTTTGACTATACCAAAGCCTTTGACTGTGTGGATCACAATAAACTGTGGAAAATTCTGAAAGAGATGGGAATACCAGAACACCTGATCTGCCTCTTGAGAAATTTGTATGCAGGTCAGGAAGCAACAGTTAGAACTGGACATGGAACAACAGACTGGTTCCAAATAGGAAAAGGAGTTCGTCAAGGCTGTATATTGTCACCCTGCTTATTTTACTCATATGCAGAGTACATCATGAGAAACGCTGGACTGGAAGACACACAAGCTGGAATCAAGATTGCTGGGAGAAATGTCAATAACCTCAGATATGCAGATGACACCACCCTTATGGCAGAAAGTGAAGAGGAACTAAAAAGCCTCTTGATGAAAGTACAAGAGGAGAGTGAAAAAGTTGGCTTAAAGCTCAAGATTCAGAAAACGAAGATCATGGCATCCGGTCCCACCACTTCATGGGAAATAGATGGGGAAACCATGGAAACAGTGTCAGACTTTATTTTTCTGGGCTCCAAAATCACTGCAGATGGTGACTGCAGCCATGAAATTAAAAGACGCTTACTCCTTGGAAGGAAAGTTATGACCAACCTAGATAGCATATTCAAAAGCAGAGACATTACTTTGCCAACAAAGGTTCGTCTAGTCAAGGCTATGGTTTTTCCTGTGGTCAGGTATGCATATGAGAGTTGGACTGTGAAGAAGGCTGAGCGCCGAAGAATTGATGCTTTTGAACTGTGGTGTTGGAGAAGACTCTTGAGAGTCCCTTGGACTGCAAGGAGATCCAGCCAGTCCATTCTGAAAGAGATCAGCCCTGGGATTTCTTTGGAAGGAATGATGCTAAAGCTGAAACTCCAGTACTTTGGCCACCTCATGCGAAGAGTTGACTCATTGGAAAAGACTCTGATGCTGGGAGGGATTGAGGGCAAGAGGAGAAGGGGACAACAGAGGATGAGATGGCTGGATGGCATCACTGACTCAATGGACATGAGTCTGAGTGAACTCCAGAAGTTGGTGATGGACAGGGAGGCCTGGCGTGCTGCAATTCATGGGGTCACAAAGAGTCGGACACAACTGAGTGACTGATCTGATCTGATGTACTATGATGTTATATGATTACTTTTGATTTTTATTCTTTTTTTCACTTTCTTCAATAAATATATATTATTCATGCAGTTAAAATTAAAATAATTAAAAATAATTTGTTCAAGAAATGTAAAATATTAAGTTCCTGCCATACTTGCTTCCTGATAGCTCAGTTGGTAAAGAATCCTGGGTCAGGAAGATCCACTGGAGAAGGATTCCAGTATTCTTGGGCTTCCCTTGTGGCTTAGCTGGTAAAGAATCTGCCTACAATGAGGGAAACCTGGGTTCAATTCCTGGTTTGGGAAGATCCCCTGGAGAATGGAAAGGCTACCCACTCCAGTACTCTGGCCTGTAGAATTCCATGGACTGTATAGTCCATGGGATCACAAAAAGTGGGACACAACTGAGCGACTTTCACTTTCATACTTGCTGACATACTTTTTGTGCATCCCTTTTTTGTGGTGCTTGGGATGAGCAACCTGGCTGGGTACTCCTTGCTTAAGGACTTCAAGACTAGCTTGGACTCCAGCTTCATCCATTCATTGAGAAAAAGAAAAACCTCTTTTCATACCAACTTCCTCCAGTTTACTGTCCCCAAATAGCAGGAGAAAGATTTCCTAGGTTTCAGACCTGCCATGTTTTAGAACATCAAAAGCCAATGTTCCTTGCCCTCTCCCTCAAGCCTTGGGCTACAGGAAGGGGTGGGCAGAGGAAGGGAATCATTGGATTGCATTCCCACCTCCCTCCCAAGCATGTCAATGGAGACGTGAAGAGAGAGCACATCAAGTCTGGTTTATTCAATCCTTGCATGTTTCCTGAGGATCCTGGAACTTTGATTGGCCTTTGGTGATGACCCCTGGGCATGTGGCTCTTAGGATGCTTTTTATGGTGCTAATTGATGATGTTGTCATGGATGTCTGGAGCCATGGGGTGTACTGCATCAGCTCATCAGGACTGTCAAGATTGATTCATGCAAACATCAATATTGACGATACTCCTGGTTTCACTGTTGGTATTCTGAATTTCAGTTACTGTGGTTGGTTGCACAGCAGTATGTGTCAACATGATCTGTTCTTCTTAAATCTTGGATCCTAAGACTCAGGTAGGTTTCTCTGTGCAAAGACACTTTGTGCGCATCTTAACAGTTCTCAGCTAGAGAGGAAAGTGCCTTTTGTGTGATCAAAGATGGGGAAAGAGTCAGAATCCTGTGCCTGATATCTCTAGACTACTTTCAATGAGTATCCTTTTTCTCTTGCTCATGCTCCTTTTACTGTACTAAACCACTGTTGTGCTCATAACTTGCTGTTTGTTTGAGTCTTTCTTTTTTGAGTCCTTCTAGAAAACCAGAGGGACTTCTCGTGGCTCAGATAGTAAAGAATCTGCCTGCAATGCAAGAGACCCAGGTTGGATTCCTGGGTTGGGAAGATGCCCTGAAGAAGGAAATGGCTACGCACTACCATACTCTTGCCTGGAGAATTCTATGGACAAAGAAGCTCGGCAGGCTAAAGGCCATGGGGTTGCAAGAGCTGGACACAACTTAGTGACTAAACCGCCACCACCAGCAAGTTAGAAAACTTCAGGGTGGTGATCAGACCCCTGAAATGTAACTATTCCATGTGGGACTCCCTAAGTCACACAATCTGCTTTGCCATTTCTATTCTCTACCAATATGGTATTTTATATTTGTCTAGATTTCACCTATGTAAAAATCTTGCTGAGTATCTTAATTGAAGAGGCTCTCTTCAATGACCTTTTTTTGTACTTCTACACCCAAGCTGAGGAACTTATCAAGACATGTGTGAAGCAAGACTCAACTACTGCGAACTAGAGGACAGTATAAACAGTGGTGAGATTGCCTTTCTGAACAAAGAAAACAGTGCCAGAGAGGTCACAGGCAGGAGACTGCACATGGCAGCTGAGGAGGAAACCAACTGAAAGAAGCCAAAGTGCCTAGGCTCCTAGTGGCTGTTTCCATTCTTTCAGTTCTTTGGCAATGATTGATTGGAGACATTTATTCAGGAAACACAGTCACTGATGCTCACGGTCATTTATCTGATAACTTCTCCAACCTGAAGAATTATTAATTCCCTGCTCAGTCTTTGTCTCTGATCCTACACACTTCGTTCCTTCTGTTTTTCCTTCTAGGAAAAATTTTATATCATTAATCAGTTTTTGGACATCTCCGAAATGTTTTGAAATTTTACGTACTATGCTTTAGGTGTGAAGTTCCGTTGGTAACATAACTTTTAGCTCTTGCTATGGATCTGTCTACTGGAAAATCAACAACTTCCATTTCTGTATGTGTTTCTTTTGCCTAAAGGCCAATCTCATGTGCCCTAACTAGGACCATATCTACAGTTGAGAGAATAGATACATTTCCCCAAGTATTTAGACTTCTGGGCGCTTCCTGAAATGGGATAATGGGGATGGGTGACTGAACAATGGTAGTTTTGCTTTTTAGACACTTGGAGTTTAAAATCTATGAATCAGATTGCAGTAATGGGCAAAAGTGCATACATATACACAAATGTTTACTTTGATTAATAATCATTCTTAAATAAATTTAATATTTCTTCAGGAGAAGAGCATTAAAAAAAGCAGATGCATGAAAAGGACTGTCTTCAAGCATATGGGTTCATTTGGAACTATTTTAATTTATTTCAACATTTTCAGATGTCTTATCATTTTTGATCCAAGAAAACTTAAATTGTCTACATTTTATTATTCCTCTGGTTGATACTACCAGACCTATTGTCCAATATTTTCTCTTCTCCCTTCATCTTAAAGGTCAAGCTGAGTATTTGAATAGGCAGGAGACAGCAGATCATGTGATTAGGACTTTGTTATCTGTTCTTCAACAACAATGGCAGGACTGGTTCTAAATTTAGTGAGAATTCCAGTTTAATCCAGATTACTGTTAAAATCTTTTCTGCAATGTCCCTTCTATTCTAAAAGGAAAATATCAATATTTTTCATTACATAATTCTTCAACCTATACAACCTTTGACCTAACACATATAATTAGATAACATTGAAACAGAAATTTATATTTGTCACACAATAATAAAGTTGACCCATCTGGCTCCTGGAGTATTATGTGCCTTCAGGATAATCACTGCTTGATCTGTCATTCACTGAGAGTTATGAAGAATCCAGCACATAACAGGAGCAAGGCCAATCTCTCTCTCTATTTTTTTTTTTTTTTTTGTAGAATGTTAAGCAATTATATTCCTATTGTTCACAGTAAAATGTTTTCAAAATTGCCCTACAGAGTAGCACAGTATATCTAACTCATTGGATACTGAAATGTTCTTTTTGCCAAAATTGTAGTGTCAATCACATTATTATTATTAATATAAAGAGCTTTTATTGTTTAAAATTGGTTTTTAAAATAATATAAGTACAGTTTTTCTCTTTCTTCCCCAATTTTTCTTCTTCCTCACCCTTGAAACTCCAGGAAACAAGTGGATACCAAGCACTGAGAGTTTGAAAAGCAGAATGAGCCAAGATAAAGTAGATGTGGGTCTGGAGAGGGGAATGCACAGAAATTCAACACATGATAGCTCCTAGCAGTCATGCACATTATACAGTGTGCAAGACAGAAGAGAAAAAAGGGCTAACCTGAAGAGTGAAAGGAAAACACAATAAAGCTCTACTAGAGAAAGTATATAAGACGACAGGTTCATTTAGAGAGGCAGTATAGCCACGATCCATTTCCCAAGTTGTTTGGCTCAGTGGTAAAGTATCAACCTGCTAATTCAGAAGATTCAATCACTGGGTCAGGAAGATCCCTTGGAGAAGGAAATGGCAAATCCCCTCTATATTCTTGCCTGGAAAATGCCATGGATAGAGAAGTCTGGTGACCTACAGTCCACAGGGTTGCAGAGTTGGACATGACTGAACAACAGCAACAGTAACTAGGATCTAGGTGGATCTTGATTGGAATCCTAGCCTCATGATTTCCTAATTGTGGGACGTTGGTTAAATAACTGAACATTTCTACATTTTAGTTAAACTGTAAAGGAAGAACTATGATGGCTTATATTTCATAAGTGCTGTCTTGACAGTTTTAAGATCATGGCTAAAAATGTTCATCCCGTTGAAGGATGTTTGCCAAGCCTATACTCCAACTGCTTCCCTTTTGGGCTCTAACACTCTGGGTTATAGCTCACACAGCCAACTACCAGAAGCCCCAGATCCCGAATATCCAGGACAGCCTCTTCTTCCTTAGTCTGCAGAATTATTCAGAATAATCTATAAGAAGCCCATGAAACCTAGCTAGCTACACCTGGTTTGCCATATATAAGCTGCCTGCTACAGTTCCAGCTTGCTGTTATCCAGATGCAATCTCTAATGCTGCCCTGTATTGACAGTCTTCTGGAAGTAATAATACTTTTTGCCTTTCATCTAGAGGTCATTTATTATGTCCCACCACCACCACCAGTCAATCTTAAAGGAAATCAGTCCTGAATATTCATTGAAAGGACTGATGCTGAAGCTGAAGTTCCAATACTTTGGCCACTTGATGTGAAGAACTGACTCATTTGAAAAGACCCTGATGCTGGGAAAGATTGAAGGCAGGAGGAGAAAGGGACAACATAGGATGAGATGGTTGGTGGCATTACCTACCCAATGGACATGAGTTTGAGTAAGCTCCAGGAGTTGGTGATGGACAGGGAAGCCTGTCATGCTGCAGTCATTGGGGTGGCAGAGTTAGACACGACTGAGCGACTGAACTGAACCATCATCAGTCAGTCAGTCAGTTTAGTCACTCAGTCATCATCCTCAGAATGCAGCAAATTTTAAAATACAGCTCTTGAGACTTCCCTGGTGGTCCAGTAGTTAAGAATTCACGTTCGAATGCAGAGGACGAGGGTTCAATCCCTGGTTGGGGAACTAAGATCCCACATCCAGGGAGCAACTAAGCCTGCGAGCTCCTAGTACTGAGCTTGTGCACTCCAGAGCCTGTGTACCACAACTAGAGAGCCCACATGACTGAAACTGCTGAGCCCACATGCCATAAGTATAAAGTCCATGCACCGCAATGGACAATCCCTCATGATGCAACTAAGACCCAACACAGCCAAATAAAACAAATATTTTAAAAATGAAAGTGAAAGTGAAGTCGCTCAGTCATGTCTGACTCTTTTGTGACCCCATGGACTGTAGCCCACCAGGCTCTTCCGTCCATGGGATTCTCCAGGCAAGACTACTGGAGTGGGTTGCCATTTCCTTCTCCAGGGGATCTTCCCAACCCGGGGATCGAACCCAGGTCTCCTGCATTGCAGGCAGATGCTTTAACCTCTGAGCCACCAGGGAAGCCCATTTTAAAAATAGTGCCCTTAAATTACAATTTATAAAATGATAATTCATATGATTAGCTTAGCACATTACCTAGTACATAATTGTTTTTCTCCCCCTTCTTCCACAATTTCTTTGAACTAATGTGGAATTGTTCTTCAGGCTGCAAGATAGGAGACCTCCATGTTACCATGGAAAGCAGATTCAGAACAAATCTTGGATTTTAAATTTCTTCTCTATTCTACTTTTAAATCTATAAGACATTTCTGACCTGGAAAAGAAGACTTGAGATGAAGAAAAAAACAATAGATTCTGGCTAATGTTCATCAATAGAATCTGATTCTGTTCATAGAAATATGATTTTGTTTTGTACCTTCCCTTAGGTCAGTTTTGGAAATGCAAATGATTACATCCTTTTTCAGGAAGCCTGAGAAAGGGGTCTCACAGAATTTCACTTGTCCTTTGTTTAGAAGTAAACCAATGTGTGTCAGTAGATGTGTCAGTCTGGGGAGACTCAGGTAGCAGAACAAACTTTTCAGAGCTTCCAAGTAGTGTGTATGTGCCCATGTGAGCTCAGTTGTGTGTTTGCGACCCCATGGACTATAGCCCACCATGCTCCTCTGTCCATGGAATTTTCCAGGCAAGAATGCTGGAGTGGGTTGCCATTTCCTTGTTCAGGGGATCTTCCCAACCCAGGGATCTAATTTGGGTCTCTGTGTCTCCTGCATTGAAAAGCAGATTCTTTACCACTGAGCCACTTTAGAAGTCAAATAGTGCAAACAGCACTTTTACTATTTCCTCTAAAAAGGTCCAGGGATTTGTAAGGGAATCTGAGCACCATGGTCACATTAAAGGCATATGACTGTGGACTGCATTGGACCAAATGGCCAGATACCAGATGGGAATATAGATATCACAGTGGAAGACAGACTAAAAGAATGATCATTACCAACAATCAGAGCTATAGTGTATATTCTAACAGATGCTATTATGAGATATTGGTCAAGGCTAGACATTTCCCTCCATTGTCATAAAGCTACATCAATCATGCAGCAGAAAAATTTATGTTCACTCAATATATTTGTATTCCCAAAGCTCTCTTGAACTTGGCTGGGACCGAGTGACTAGTTTTAAGCGATGGACTATGATATGTCACCACTAAGTTGTGGCAGGATAAAATTTTTTGACTATCCAGCAGTCTTTTTTCTATTACAGAGATTGTGGAGGTCATATGCAGAGATAGATGATCCACAAAATAAAGCCTGGCTGGCCTTTTAAGGCATCATTTAGAAGCAAGCCATCAGGGGAATTCCCTGGCTGTCCAGTGGTTTGGACTCAGCTTTCACTGCCAAGGGCACAGGTTCAGTCTCTGCTTGGGAAAATAAAATACCACAAGCCAAAAAAGAAAAGAAAAAAGAAAGCTGTCAGACACACAGCAGAAATAAGCCTTTATGTGGTAAGTCAGTGATATTTCAGTGTTGTTTATCATGGTTACAGAATCTTGCAAATTCCTACTAATATACGTCTGGGAATTTAGATGTCACATATGAGAACAAGTAATGGGGAAGAATCTTAAACTGGTCAACTATCTTTCAGATTAATTTTTTAAAAATTTAATTGGTCAGTTTATTTTTTCTGCCTCTAAATAAACTGGAGATTTGGGAAGGGAATTAAATTTTACTACAGAAAAAAAATGTGTTTATCACACGTCGGAGAAGGCAACGGCACCCCACTCCAGTACTCTTGCCTGGAGAATCCCAGGGACAGCGGAGCCTGGTAGGCTGCAGTCCATGGGGTAGCGAACAGTCAGACACGACTGAGCGACTTCCCTTTGACTTTTCACTTTCATGCATTGGAGAAGGAAATGGCAACCCACTCCAGTGTTCTTGCCTGTAGAATCCCAGGGACGGCGGAGCCTGGTGGGCTGCCGTCTATGGGATCGCACAGAATCGGACACGACTGAAGCGACTTAGCAGCAGCAGCAGCAGCATCACACATCTGAGTTTGAATATTTGAAGAAAAATAATGCTTGCTACTTCATTATAAATATTATAAGAGAAATATAATTTAGTATGCAGGATAAGTTATTTTGATGTCAAGTGGATTTATGTCCCAGGAATGACCACTTTTTCTGCAGCCTGGAAAAGCTTTTTAACCTTACTAAAATTTACTTTCCTCATTTATGAAAAGAGGAAAATAATAATAACTTGTAAGGATGTAGTGAACATTAAATGAGACGATGAGTACAATGTTCTTAACAGAGGGCCAGGCATATGGGAAGCTTTCAATCAAAGTCTATTACTATTTTAATGTTGTTATATGGGCTGGAAGTCCATATAAATATAATGCCTTTACACAGTAAAGGCAAGATGATTGAGTAAATCCAAATAATACACATAAGAAGATGATATAAAATATTTAAGGTAACTAGGATGAGATATTAAGGTTTTATTCTAAGGATATCTTATGATACGTATGTGCCTCTTGCCCTAGGGATCCATGGGCTACTAATAGAATATGTCCTTAAAGCTTGGAATCTTGGTTTTCCTTTGTTTCTAAAAGAGACAGAAAGATTGGATATATGTTATTTTGTAGAACACACAATACTTATCTTCAAAATACAAGTAAATAGAAACAGGTTTGCAAGATGGGTATTTTTCTTTTAAGAATCTATGGGTAACTTGCAATAACAGGTATTTCAATATTCACATTCCCATGAGTACCATTTGGTTTAGTCTCCTGATTGCTATCTTGTGCTGAATCGTTCTGTTTATAGCTTTAAAATTGCTATCTGGGTGACAGTCTTCTGTTTCTAATCTTAAAATGGTTATCTAGTGGGTTTGCTCCCTATAGTTCATTGTACAGCTTGATAATACTGTGGAGGGAAATACAATTAGCTAACTATGCACCTGCTCAGTTTACAGTTTTATGAGTGTAACTTGTTCTATGATATACATCTTGGGGCTTGTGATGAAATTGCTTGAAAACAGAAATTCTGTATAAAACTTTGCAATATATAAATATATCATTAAATATTTTAATATGTTTTCTCCATATTACTTTTCTATATGTATACAAACATATATGTGTGTATATATATATATATATAGAGAGAGAGAGAGAGAGATCAATAAATACATAAATATAGGTAGATATCTAGCTGGCTTGCAGGGTCTTAGTTCCCCAACCTAGCATCAAACCTGGGGCCCCAGCAGTGGAAGCACCAAGCCTAACCACTGGACCACGAGGGAATTCCCTAATTGAAGTTTTGACATTGGTTCAGGATCAGATTGTATGCTGTATTTCAGAAGTTGCTTCCAGTGGCCATTTAGTAAACCCTAGAAAATTTATTGTCTTACTTATGAATTAGGTGTTTGATGTGAAGTTTCTCTTTCTTTAAACATTACCATATGTAATAACATTGCTAGAGCTAGGGATAGTTCTATGCCATATTCTCTGATATATGTTGGGGGATTAGTGGTGCTTTTACTGAGCAGATTTCTAAGACCCTGAAAAAGGAGACTCTACTAGTAGGCTCCCCACATGGTCATTTTAAAAAATCTTTTTACTTGTGATTATGTTGCATTTATCTTTCTTGAGTGAAAAGAACCAGTTTCTTCATCAAAAATGACTTGCTCCAGGGTAGTTTGAGTGAAGTTTTCAGGGCAGTCATCAAAGGACTAATGAAGACCTCTGGGGTCCTTGAATTGAGTCAATTTGTCAGCATGAATTATTCTCCAATCAAAATGAGATTTCTCTGCAGTAGCAGGAGAAAGAGAAGTGTTTAACTAAGTGGAGGAAAGAAAGATACTTCAATCAGAAGATGCTGCTTTTAGGGTGAGGACTACCACTTAGAGATGGTCACTTGACTCTAGATTTGTTATTTTAGTCTTATTTTCTTATCTAGATGACTGCTATTTTAGTAATATCTCAAAACAGTGTGGTGAGTCAAAAACCTACATATGCGGACTAATACATGCTCAAGCACTGTACAATTGGTAGGTATTACAACTACTGTGAAAGAACTCACATGATGCCACTGGAAGTGTCAACTCTACTTTTTAAGATATTAAAGCAATAATAAATGCAAGTTGTTTCTCCCTCTTCCTTAGGCTATCATTGGGTAAAAGTTGATGTATCTCACCATGAACACAGTGAAATGACAATGATCACAAAAGAACAGATCAAAATATTAAAGGGAGAGAATGTGTTCATGTCCATGCAAATAGCAGAGGTCTAATCAACAGGATATTTAAAGATCTATAACTGAGCAAGTTAAAGAGAACTTATTTCAAAATATTTGAAAATATATATTTTTTGTTCACTCTTTCAGTTGACACCATTTGTATTCAAATGACCAAAATAGTTTGAAAGAGTAATTGTGTTGAATGAGAAATTATTGGAATATAAAGGATTAAGAAACAATAATTAAAATAGAAAAGTTAGAATAAAAAAAAAGGTGTTGGGAGAGGATCTTATTCACATCATTAATGTCTCTGAAATCACTCTCCCCTCTTTCCATGGGCTTGTCCCAAATCATCTCAGTGACTGACTGTTTATAGTCCCTTTTTCTCTCCCTAACTTCAAGCATGGTACTAGCATTTGATATTCCTTATAACAAAAGATTTGCTGGCACCATTTTTATAAACTAAAATGAGTGCAGAAAGGAAAAAATCATAAAAATATTAATGTTATTTGGATACAACTTACCAAATATTTCATAATTTTTTAAATTCCCAAAGCAACAAACCAACCATGGTGAATTAAGTCTGCACAGATGAATGAATCTGCACACGTCAATAGGCTTTTGTGCTAGACGGTAAAAACATATGGAATGTGTTACATTCCAAACAACCAAAGGGTTCTGAAGAATCATTAATGAGGTTCATAAATATGGACAAAAATAAGCCCATTTTCACATCTTCTGATTATTAAATCTAGAACAAATCTTCTTCTTCTTCAATTGGCTTTTCTTATAACATATTTCTGACACAGAAGAGAACATTTGTTTCATATTTTATTGAATTTCATTTATATTAAATTAAAAATATATTTCTGACAGATTCATGTAACAAAAAGGCAGAACAGTTTTCAAATTGTTCAGCTGGGATGATCAGTATGGAATGAGGCAAAGCAGGTCGCATTCTATAATTGCCTGTACAGGTACAATTCTTTCCCAAGAGCCAAGAGAGGATCCTTGAGAACTAACAGAAAAGCCTAATTACAGAAATTTAAAATACTGTTTGTCCCTCATTCTCAAATAACAACAGAAAATGGGAGAAGGGAAGGAGGATGGGGTGAAAGGCTGGAAGGGAGGAAAGAACAAGGGAAATTATACTAAAAATATACCTAACATTAAAAAAGTTAGTATGTGTTAAGTGCATAATCCTTCATAGATAAAATAGAAAAAAAAATCAAAATAACATTACACCACACACAATTGGCATATCCTATTGTGTAAGCGAGTGCAGAGGTTGAACACGTCACCATAGTGCTGAACACAGAATCACAAGTAATGTCAGAATAACTTCCAACCCAAAAAAACAATCACAAGCCAATTATTTATATACAAATCAACCCTAAAGACAATTATGTTCCAAATAAAGATGTCCACAGAGGAAAATCAAAGCAACAGTATCCCTATTTACAAATGCAACTAGCCATGTCTTTAACAAGCTATAAAAATACTATTCACATTTTCAAACATACAGTAGTAGTTTTTGTTTATTTCAAAAAGGCAGCTAACTTTGAACACTGGGATTTAAATGAAACATCAATGGCTTACCAGCTAGGTATTCTTGCACCCCTGTCCTTTGAAGATACTTCAGAAGAGAGAGGGCTTGTTTTCTGTTTACAAGTTAAGAACATAAGGAAATGAATACAAATGTATATAATACCTTAAGCCTCTGCCTTTTTGGTAAAGTGTCTCCCTTTATCACCTGAACTGATCTTAGTCAACTACTCTGATGCATGTATGAGATGAGTGCTTGAGAGAGGATTTCATGTGACTTATTATTTATTTATTTATTTTTGTGCTCTGAACTATCTAGCAGATCAATTTCATTTTCATTTGACCTTACTGTAATGGTGCTCAAGAAAGATGAACAAGTAGTCAGGTCGTGTGAAAATGCAGTTTTGACCTGCAGGAACTCAAGTTCCTGGTGCTCACAACAAGAGATGTAGGCACACCAGCCAGTGAGATGTGCATTCAAAGTTAGCTGCCCTCGCACAGCTGCTCAGTTTAATAATCGACCCATTTAACAGCAGTACCAATTTATGCTACATATTCCAAAGTACCTTACTTTAAAAGAACAGCTTACATATCTACACTTAGAAAATAACTTCCGCAGTTGATTACTGAAGTAATCCCAAAGGATTCTTGGAGTGCTATGCTGTAACCCCCTCGCTCCCCCCACCCAGCCCCTGAGAGATCCAGAAATATACAGGAAAATGACTCTCACATTAGGGAAAAGGTACAACCCCCACCCACCCACCCCCACCATTAACTGAAAAATCTGGAAATGATACTCAAGAATCAGGTGATGTCATTACTTAGGAGGTATGATTTGCTTTCCTTCAAAACAGCTACAGGCCTGGGGAAAAAACAGCTACACATCAGGGATAAAAATAGCAGTAAAGGCAAAGTGGTTTGGACAAGTTAGGCTATTGCCTACAGGTATGAAATTTTGTTTTCTTGTATTTGTATATTTGAGCAAATATAACCACATGTCATGGTGATACAGGTAAAATTCTTAGAGCACTGAAAGAAAAATGTCCTGAAAGAGCAAAAGTAGAGAAAAAAATGGCGATTTATTAGACAACATGGACTTTCGTTTCTGTGAAACCGCATTCATTATATATTTGTCAGATGGATGAACGATCCAGTAAAGAGTTACAGGTGGTTCTCGGAGCTGAATAGTCTTTACCATTATAAGACTCTTCGTTATGGAAAACACACACACACACACACACACACACACACACAAACATAAAGCAGCTGTAAAATATTTGCAATCAGGAGCAAAGTAAGATAAATAAAGTCAATACTTTGCTGGCATAATAACTTATTAGAATGTAAAGTTTTTATGAAATGATTAAATCTAAAACCTACCAAATGTATGTGCACATATGTGTTTCAAGATTCATCACAGGCTGACGAATTCTTACAAAGGACGAAGTAAGAGACTCAATCTTCATGGAAAAGCATAATTTTAATTACATAAAGCATACTCTGTGCAGTCATTTATTTAAGAAATAATTTAAACAATGTCCAGATTGTTAGTACCTTTTATGGAAAAGTCAGACGTTTGAGGGCAGAGGCTAAATCAGTATTTCACAAAGCAACGTGTGGGACCTCAGAGTTCTATTATGGCTTGAGACAGGCACAGCATCATGAGGGCCACTTTGAACTGAGGTGGCAGTAAGTGAGGAAAACAGAGTAACCATGCCAATAGGAAAAGAAGTAAGGCCAGGATTTTCCTATAATGTCCAGAGAAAAATGAATTTTTCTGTGATTTCTAACAAGATAATCACTTACTTGCAGACCTGACTATCAAAGAGTATTTTCCAGGGTAAGCATGTGAATACCTCCATGAAATTAGGGCTTAGAGTCTTTTCAGCTCATGACTAGAGAAGCATTTCTGTGCCCTAAAGATCACCTGACTCTGAAGAGGTGAGGCAGGGGTCTGCAAAAGTGACATGTCTTACATTTTTGCAACTCTATAAAATCAGGGGACTTGAATCAAGGGTCTAAATTTTATTTATTTACTTAGTTTTTACAGAGACTTCTTTTTTAATGAAAAGAACAAAGCAGCCCATGGTGTGAAAAATTGTTTCCATATAAAAACACAAGGGCTCCTCACCCAACATGGTGCCCACGAGAGCTTCATGTTTGCAATTGTGGAAAGAACAACTCTTGCAAAGTTTCTCTGGGATTATAAAAGATTGTAATACTTCTACCCAGAGGTATAAACAACATCAAGGTCTCCATTGATACTGTTACTCTAAAATGATGTCCAGTCTATATCTCTGTAATATTATTCCTTCTTAAGCAAATGGCAGAAGATATGAGTCTGCCTTTAGGTGTCTGCATGGGTACAAGACTGTCCTTTAAAGGCCATATATACTGAGAAGCCTTTAAAGGACAGTCTTGTACCCATGCAGACACCTGGGGACGCAAAGAGTTGGACACTACTGAGCGACTTCACTTTCACTTTCTTTCACTTTCATACTGAGAGGCCAGGCAGAATTCTCTGCCTTCAGCATAAACAGCAGATTTACTTTTCTGGCTTTTCGACAACTAGACACTTATCCACCCGAAATTCTCATCAGTCCTATTAAAAATTATCTGGTTATTAACTAGTTCTCATCGGTCCTATTAAAAATTATCTGGTTATTAACTAGAGTCCAAAATAATGGAAATACAGCAGCTTGCTTTAGTATTTATTTCTCAGAATATTGTTAATAAATTCCTTGGATTCTTTTTGGAAATGGGACGGTATCATGGAAAAAAGAAAGGATATATCACAAAATTAAATGCATTTTGTTTGTTTGCTATATGGTGCCACTCATTCTTTTGTCTTTGCATAAGGTAATAGAACATTTTCATTTCCTTCACTTCATTTTGAAAATTCTTACTTAAAGTCATATTTGCCTGTTAAACGCTACAAGGTGGTGTTTTGCAAAACAAATCTGAAAATTTTCTCTTTACATGGAAAACATTTTACAAGCAGTCAAGGAATAAGAGAATGGGAAAAGAATTGTAATGCTTTAAAGCAAGTTTTCATTAGTGAAACTCACTTTTTACATGCCTACTTTCAGCTAAACCTAACAAATAATAAATTTAAGTGACAAACATTTTTTTACTACACAAAATCCATCCTACATCTTCATATCCTGCATTTTATTTTGCTACATTATTTTTGTGATTAGTTTCCTAGTTTGATAGTATTAAAATCATTTAACATATCTTAACCTAACTAAATCTACATCTTACAGCATTATCATGGTTCTGCCCAGATATATACAAGCTCTCATGGTCACCTTTTCTATTACCTTATGAACTACATATACTAGTTAAATAATCAACATTTATAGATGGATGAATAATTCAAGTTTTGAAATAAAGTTTAGATAGCTCTAGAAAAACATGTATTTACATCCTTCCCTGTCAAGCTTAACCAATTTCCTTTTTTTTTTTTTTTAATTTTTGACACTTCAAAAAGCATGTTGATAACCCTTCCAACTTCATCTACGAGCAGAACCTCACAGTCCTGCTGGTTTGTCCTAGGCATTGGAAATATACATGATCTTCATGCCAAGTCCTGATTTACAAGGTATTAACATATACATTATACACTTAAAATAACACTATTTCTCTTCTCCAGCTACAAATATTCATTCTTCCTGATCTACTAAGAAAACAAACTCAAATTTTTGCTTTATACATTTTAATCTGATTTGAGTTTTGCTTGATTTTTTATTCCATGTCAAGAATATTACTCAAGAAAGAACTCTGCTCCTCAACTGTGCCACTAGTAATTTGAAAATCAACTGTTATCCAGTAGTTCAAGCACCTTTTTGTGGTTCAGGATGCTTTGTGGTTTTGGGTCTACCTTGGTTCAGAAGACATCTTTTCTTACCTATCTAAGAACTACTGCCCTGAACAACCAATTAGTTATACAGTTTTTCTTACCTGGAAATAAGATTCCCCAAGATAGGTCTAAGCTACAAGATTTGATGATTAAAAAAAATACAGTCTGTGTAATTTGACTATTTTCTTCAAATTTACTTAATTGGTTCTGCATATTTGCATTAATACAACTAGCCTGATATCCCAGTGCACTTTGAAGGCTTTAATTGGTATTTTAAAATTTCATTCTATTGAGTCGAGTGAGTTATTCTTTGGAACAAATAAACTTTTTTTTTCTCCCTCTCATACACTTTGAAATATGTTTTCCTGGGGGACAAAAATAAAACAAAAGAGAAACTCTTAAAACAACTGAAATCAAGTATGTACTAGAGAAATCATTCAAAAGGAACAATTAGATTCTTGTGAAGCATTTTAGGTCATTTTGGATTATACGTGCATCTATCTCCAGTTATTAGTACCTGTTTTACATAAGTCTTATGTTCCTAGGATGAAGGAGATACTACCTTTACTAAATATACTTCTATTACCTTAACAGTAAAATAATTTTCTTTCCTTCTCTAAGTGATTCTGCTTGTCATTTTCCCCAAAAAACTGTATGAATATCGTAAATCAGGAGAAAAAGTCAAGCTCTAGTATCCAACAAGGATACTGTCAGTGATAAGTTGGTACAGATTTATCTAGAAAAAGAGGTTTCTATCTAAACTTCTATAAATGATGATGTGAGGACTGCTTTTCCTGGAGACTCCTCTGACTGGGTAGAAGAACTCTGAGCTCTTAGGCTGTGGCCCTGAATCATTCTGTCTTCATCCCTGGGAAATTCATGTTTGAACTTCACTGTAAGACCTCTCAAAAAACGCCTCCTTACTCGACCTCATTCTTTTAGTTTCCCTCACTTTTCACAACTTCAGAAGAAATCAATTCCAATGTCTGCAATGTTCTTGGGCAAAAACCAACATCTACTGCTGATTTAATGGTTAAGTTAGAATCCGGAAATGACACTTAGCCAGTGATACAATACCCTTCTAGACCAGTTTGCGTTTGGATGATAACACTGAAACTATCCTATGTGTTACCTTCAGTAACTTGTAGGACGTTTCACTCATGTCCCAGATGAGTTCACAGAAGATCTTTTAACAAACAGCTGATTTTATATGATTGTTCAAAAAAGAGTCCATGCAATTGTATTCTTTGAATTATAAAAAAAATTAAATGTCATTCCAAATACATTTTAATTGTAAAATTTTAAAGTTAGGGATAGTATTGCATTTATCTGGGTGTTCCCCACATAACACAGTGCTTTTAGTAGACTATAAATAAATATGAGTTGAAAAATAAGGGAGCTGAATGGGTGGAGAGACTTACTTTTTCAAAATAGGCAGAAACCTAGATTTCTTGTCATTTTTTCCCCTACTGTTTTCCATGGAGATTTTCAGTCTGTTTTCAATTAGGTGATTCATTCTGGAGAAGGAAATGGCAACCCACTCCCAGTATTCTTGCTTGGAGAATCCCATGGATGGGGGAGCCTGGCAGGTTACAATCCATGGGGTTGCAAGAGTTGGACACAACTTAGTGACTAAACTACCACCACCAGGTGATACATTCAAATTCTAATATTTTATCCCTGGAAAGAAATATAGTTTACAAAATTCCAAATAAATTGGGGCAGATTTTCCCAGAAGGGGCAGATTTATATCCAATTTTTCTAACTGCTGACCTGAGGCCTCCATTTTTCTGAAAACTCAACCCTATCCTTTGTTTCTATTGCTCATCTTAACTCAATAGGTATTCTTCAAAATGATACACAATAAAGATGGCTCTAGAACTAGGATGCTGTTTGAAGAAAAAGAGTTATATAACGTATCAAAAGGGTAGTACGTTGTATATTAAAATAATTACATGAGAAACTTTTTTCACATTTATTTACAACTTTTAACCCAAGGATCTATCTAAAGCAGTGAATGTTTGTTTATTTCTTTTTGTTATACCAATTTATGTGCAAAGTTACCTTCCACTTAATATAAATGAGTCTTATACTAAAAATTCCATGGAATTTAAGCCAATCCTTACTTGCATTCCTTCAAATGGAGTGTATAAACTGAACAACTTTCCTCATGTAGAAAATGGGATATTACATGTGGAGCATGTACTGACTCTTTTACCATAATCCCCTGATATTCTTCCAAAATCCTAACTTGCTTGGTTTGGCATTTCCACAGTCTTTCTTTATCTTAGCTCTTAAAAAAAAATGTACTCAAATGTGTTATTTTGCTGGTTGCTTCCATATTGCTTCATTCAAAATCCAAAATGAAGTTCAGAAAGAGAACAAATAAAATTACAGCTCAAGTGCAAACTACATTTCTGAGTATCTGTCAGGTAGACATACTCAATCCAGTGTGTTTCTTCCAGTTCAAAGGATTCCCCATTGGACCACCCCTGAAAGTGTCAGTAGGTTTTATGAACCACGTACAACTGTCTCTTAGTTTCCCTTCTATTCTTAACATTATTACTACCTATCAAGTACTGTCTTTCATAGAGGGGAAGAAAATGAAGAATATACAGGAATGGAGGGAGGAGAATCCATATTCAATATTGTAAAACACAAAAGTTTGATTTAATGTTATATTTGACCAATACCTTGGCCTCCCCTTCTAATTTTAAAGACTGTATATTTAAAATAGTGGCCATTTCACCATATTAAAATATCTCTTTTTACAATTCTTTCAATTTATAGCAACACCTAAGAAGGTTTGATGTAAAAATCTTTGCAATTACAAATTAAAGCTGAAGATATAGGAGAAAGTAATATGAAGAAACAGATCAAAGCAAAACAAAGTGATAAAATAAAAAAGCTCCCCAAACATAATTACTGGTTATAACTTGGATGAAGATTCAAAAATTATGAAGGCTGAGTTGGCCATTCTTGCTTGTCAAGACAGAAACTGGTGGAGAACGAGTTTGGATTTTCAATCTTAAGTTACTATCATACATTATAGAAAAGGTTATCGTTTTGTTCTACTGAAAACGTCCTTAGGATTACCAGGGATGTTGAAAATATACGGATCAGTTCCTGCAGATAGGAACAGATAGCTTGGATCTTTCAAGCATCTGCTTTGAAAGAAAGGAAGGAAGGAATAAAAAGAAAAAAAATGGTGGGGTGTGGGACGTGGAGAACTAGTTTGACGGCAGGCAGTATTGCCTCCTATTTGCGTGTCCTTTTCTAGCTGTTCCAGTCTCCTGGCCAACCCATGCAGAGAAATGAAGAAGCAGTGTGGTTCCTCCTCTCTTTCTCTTTCAGTCCTTCCTTCTAATGTTCAAGTTAGATAAGCACAAAATTAGCATTGCATCTCTATAGCTTCCACTGGGAAGTGTCAAAACTACTGGCCTTGGGAGTAGAAGGAAGAAAACAAGAGAAAGAGAGGCCGCGGGAAATGAGAGTGGGTGTGTCTCTCCACCCGGAAACCACTGCGGAGCTCACACCACAGTATTCCGGTGTCTGTAGGGCGGCGGAGGCAGCACAGTGCCTGGCTTCAGCGAGAACTCAGAGAGGTATTCGGGATTCTCGGCCACAATAGGCCGGATCCGTCCATTTTGTTTATAAAAATATTTTGTGCTGTACTCCTGCAGGTAGTCTGGGTGCTGAAGGGTGCTCCGAGGTGGCAGGCTGTGGTTCCAGTAGTCGGGGTTGTCGAATGCTTTCTTGGCTTTCTCTGGCACAGACAGTACGCTGTTCTTCAGGTACTCGGCGTTCCCCAAGGCGTTGGCAAAGGTGTTGAGGTACAGCGGCTCGTTTACATACTCATCCTCTGCCTTGGGTGGACCACTGGAAGCGCTGTGATATTCGGGATTATCCAAAGCCTGAAGGTCTCCATTTTTCCTCCGAGAAACGAAAGGGTTCTCCTCCACAGGGTTCAGGTATTCTGATGGAATACAAAAGTATCAGTTAACATCTACTTTCTGGAAAATGTAATTCTGGCCATGGTTATACAGGACGGTTAGTTTCCTTTTCCAGAACAATAAAGCCACGGGTTTCATGAATTTTCCCCAAAACTATTCTGTGGATTACAACTGTCATAGGAAAGACGAGTAAGTGGGCAAAAACATGTTAGTGACAAAACAAGGCACCAACAGGGCCAACGTCAGAGTTCCTGTCCTTCAGAAAGAAGGAAAGACCGTTCTTCTTTCCCTCTAATTATATTTGTCTCTCCTACATATTGCAGAAGGAAAATGGCAACCCACTCCAGTATCTTTGCCAGGAGAAGTCCCTGGACAGAGGAGCTTGTCGGGGTACAGTCCATGGGGTCGCAAATGGTCAGACACGACTGAGCGACTCACACTCCTACACATGGGGCCAGTTGTTTAAATGCTTCTGTTTTTTAGAAGTTACTCATTTCTGTTAGAAAATCAAACAACCTATCAGGATTAAATAGCCTTTAACTGTGGAGAAGTGAGAATTCTAAAAATAGTGTTGGAAAATCAAGATTAACTCCATGCCATAATAAATGAATGAAGTAAAAGAATAGTGTTTCTTAGTCTATGTATTTGCTGGGAATGTCTGCATAAGTAATAACGGTTTGATTATAGATGTTCCCTCAGAAAGATAAACACACAGGGAAGAAAACATCTAAGGAAAAGACTTAACTAATCAAATCAGATAAATAGCTAACATGCTTTTAAATTGACTTGCTTGATAGTACGTAAGCTTAACAATAAATATAATTGTAATGTTTATTTCCAGTAGCTAATCATAATCATAAGATAGCAAACTACAGTTTGAATCATATGAAATTACTGTTTTGTAGGTTGAAACCAGTCTTAGAGCAGCTATTTTGTATGATTCAATATAATAAATTTATCTAGAATAGGTATTGGCCTAGAATTTTTTTAAAAAATGCTGCTAGTTAATACTGCTTCCCTCAAGTTTAATTCTACCCCTTTGTTTATCGTGTAGACTATACATAGACATATCGACACATATGTAGCATATCCTCTTTTTAAATATATGCACAAAAATGACACTTTAGCTATTCCTATTTTGGTGTCAGGGTAGGAAGAGGGCCTGTTTGTTGAGATACTACCATTCTGAAACAAACTTCCTATCCTCCATACCAAACTTGACAACATAGAGAGAAAAATCTTATCAATCCAGGGTTATTTTTTCCTGGATATAGAGCTGTTGGATATAGTTAACTATTTAGCATCATGTGCAAGTTAAGAGACAGTAATGAAAAATCCCATGGACAGAGGAGCCTGGTGGGCTACAGTCCATGGGGTCACAAAGAGTTGGACATGACTGAGGACTGAGCAAAAAGTAATAATAATAATGAATATCCTACCATCAAATTCACAGATTATAGTTCAGTATCTTACAAGGCACTATCACTTCATCCTCACAACAATCCTGTGAAAAAGGCATGCAAACTGTATTTTTCTAGCTTTGTAGACAGAAAATTGGGATTAAATGATGTATGAAGGATACAATTAGCGTTGAAGTAGAATTCAAATTCCCTAACTTATATTGAAAGATCTTCTTGTTCTATGGCATGGTTTTCACTGTTGCCCTTATAGGAAGGAGTAGGTTGAACTTTATACTTCATCACAAGTTTTAATTTGAATGGGTCTCAAAGCTACTGTCATTTTAAGAAAAATATATAAAAAAGAAAAACTTTAAGGGAGTCAGAATTGGATTTTTCTTACTAGATTCCTGAAATTTCTCCATTGAAAATATAGGTATGTCTATACTAAAATTATCTGCTCTCTGAGAACTGGGCTAGAATAGAATAACCTTCTATAGAAACGTGGGTTTCTTAGTACACAGAGATAAAATCTGGGGATGGTCTACCTACTGTGAGTCTACACAGACTGAATTGCTTTTCTCTTGGAAGGTTCAAGGTACCTTTTCTCAATGCAATCTGCTCATCTATTGTCCTAATGCAAATTCGTATAGCCATGTGGTTCCGTAGACGAATAGTTTTATGGTTGAGTTGAGAATCTTCCCGGGGAACATTCCACTTTCTGAAGGATCTGCCAAATCTTCCCAAAACCTACATTTGTGTCACTACTAGGCTACTCAAACTTCCAATTCTTCATTACAGTAATATTTTCATACATATGGAAGTGGATATATTTTAATAGGTTATTGATAATATGTACTTAGTGATGCCTTAACTGAATATTACAAAAGTGAATATAACTACATATTAAGGGAGATAAAGGACCTTCATACAGAGTCTTAAAATATAATTTACTGTGACACTAAGACTCTGGGACACAGTCATCAGTTTTTAATAACAGTCATCCATCTTCTCTTTTTTTCTGATGCTGTTAACATAGAAGGAAAGAGTTTTTTTCAAAATTGAAATTTATTTGGATATTTAACATGCCTACTACGAACTTTGTAAAGTTATTGCTGTGCTTCCTAAAACCATAAACTATGAATATTTTCAAGATGTGATGGTATACATATAAGTATATGGAGGGCCAGAACTTTAATTTTTGAAATGTACCCTATCAGAAGTCATAATTTCCTATAATAAGCTGGGTCATTTAAATGACACCATTTTAATGCATCAATCAAATCTTTTATTGATGCCATCAAAAGCTTTGGACACTTTTACCAATAATACCAGTTTTTATGATCACCAGTGGAGCAAGGGTTCTGAAATCTTGTGATATGCTGCCTCATTTAAGTACTCCAATAAAGTTATGTTTATATCAGTGCTTCTCAAGCTTAACTGTGCATAAAAGTCTCCTGGGGATCTTGTTCAAATGCAGATTCCTAATCAAGTGGGGTCTGAGATTCCAGTTTCTAAAAAAGCCCCTAGATGATGTGGATGCTGTTAATTCAGATAGCCTACTAGGAGTAGCAGTGTCTAGGCCTTTTGTGGGTCACAAATGTTACACAGGCAAATGGTTTGGCAATTTCCCTTCTAGACTTTGCTTATGTTGATGAAAGTAAATGTCAAATGTCAATCATTTCTGAGCATTCTGTTTGTACCTTGTTTGGGTTTGTCTCGCATAGGAGTCATGTAACCTTCTTCATCCAGCTCTCCTCGTGGGCTCCGTTCTGGGGCAAACACTGTGGGGTCAGCGCTGTATCTCTGGGTGCTACTGTCCTCTTGGACATGGGGTGCCATGGATTTGCGTAAGGTGCCATTACAGCAGGAGTCATCAAAAATCTCTGCAGTAGCCCCCTGAGCAATGGGGGCTTCTGGGATTGTGCTGGTGGTGGCCCTGTAGGGCATGGGCACTCCTTGTTCTGCAGCGAAGCCCCCGTCTCGGTAGACAAACTGGTTCTGTCAATAGTAGAAACACATTTGGAGACCAAAGTTATTGGGAGGAATAGCAATCAAAAATATGGATGTTAATAACCAAAAGGATACAGAAGTTTGTCTTTCAGAGCAAAGTCAGAGTTTATTGTTTTTTTTTCCCCCCTAATAGTTAATGAGTCTGAGTTATAGACTAGAAACACCTAATATTCTAATTTTGTCCTATAAAGTAAATCAATTGTGGGAAAACAATTTGGAAATATATGTTTTAATTTTACTAACCACCTAACACATGGTCTAATAAAAAGTATTTCATATTCTTTCCCACAACTGCCTATTTTTAATGTAAAAATTCAAAGTGAATTTTCAAGACAAATGGCAATGTCATTAACTATAGGCAGTTGCCATTATGAACAGAAGCCCAGTGATGACATTTGAATGGTGAGAGTTCCTTACTGCCTTCTAGTCTATTGTTACTATAATTTTGAGTCTATAGTACATAACTGGAAAATCATCACCAAAATTCTGACTTTTTAGCACAAGACCTATAATCATGGACATAAAGATAACCTCCTTACCCAGAAGCATAATGTATGAGCCCAGGTAAATTTTTCAGATGAAAATCAAAAGCTACTGTGGATGAATGATACCTTAGCTCTGGATTATCTACTGAGATAAAACATATCTACATAGGCAGCTACACAAGCTACAGTAAATTCTTAACTCACTGTTGGCAAAGGCAAAATGAGGAAATTATGGTGAGACGAGACAGAGGAAACATGGTAGGCAAAGACCAAAATCCTAAAAGATGAAGGTTGATTGTGAAATACTTACTCCTGACATAGGGGTGTAGGCAGGAGGAGGGCTGTGTCCAATTTCACTCTAATAGGAAAGAAAAATGGAATGATGGATATAATAAGAGGTGATATGAATGGGAAAAAAAAGAAAAGAAAAAGAAAAGCCACATGAGTTGTATGAACCAATAGGGAACATGTGCACAACAGTGATGTTTGCTAAACAGCAAAATTTTATGTACTCTGATCTCAAGAACGTTTATTTATATATTTTGAGAGTACTATATATAATTCAGTCCTTGTAAAGGAAAATTAAAAAGAAAAATTTTAAATGCATTAAAAATTATGTTGACAATAAATATTCTTCTGATGAACCCTGAAAGAAAGGGAAAAGTAGTAAATAATAAACTAGAGTTATAAACAAGGAATGCTTTCCTCTGTTATACTTTAGGTGACTGGAATGATCACATATCACCACATTAACTTTTCTCCTATAAGAAGCTTATCTAAAAAGAGATGGAAGTAGATATCAATTTTCTTGGAATAATTTTTGTTATCAAATTACATTTATTCTTTATCACTTCAGCTAAGTGTCAGCTTCTCAACCTTTTCTTATAGAAAGGGTAAATAATATTTTCTCATTAGTCTCTTTTTAAGTGAACAAACAGCAGAAAATCTTGAAAAATTGGTTTCTTTCCTGGAAACATGCTTTACATACATTACTTTTATGTATTTAGAATCAGTTGAAATTAGATAGCAATTAGAAAAAAAAAACAAAAAGACATATTCTTATGGCTTACAACTCTAACCTATGGGTTAAATAAAAGTCAGTATAAAAATATGATAAAATATTAAGGATAACTTTCTTTAGGCTAAGCACAGGAGATATATGAATGCCAATTCTTTTTCTTAGCATATATGTATATAAAATACCAATTATTTATTAAGCACATTTCTTGAGAAACCACCATCTGTGTATGCACAAGGCACTTTTCAAGGCACTTGAGATAATGAATAATGAAGATAAAAACAGTTGGTTTTGTGAACCTTTCATTCTATACCTTCTGGCTTTAAGTGAACAGATATGACTAAAATAAACCTCAAAGACAACATCTTGAAACATCTATAAAACAGAGCTAAATCTTATTCCAGGTCGATGTTTTTATAATTTACAGATTGACAGAACAACCTAAGAATATGGTCCCACAGAGATTAACTGTTCAATACAAATTAATAGCAACTAGATAATAGAATTTTCCTTAACTGAGTCTTCTGAACTTAAGGGGACAAGCTCTGAACACTTACACTGAATTTACATTTTACCTCTGCCCATAACTGAGTCACTTACATGATGGTATAGAAAATATTTATTTCTTTCTTTCTCTAGTAACATAACTAACATCACACTAAAGGATATAACATGGAAATTTGGATATATTTGTTATGCAATGCATAGGAGGAGCTTTGTAGAGTGGACAGATTGTTGTATGGTATTGTTGGGACTGAGCTCCAGTCCCAATTATGAGTGATGTGGTCAATCATGAAATACCTCATTTTTGTCCTTGGCCTCTTTACCTTATTCTTAATGAAGATACCTATTCTTAATGGAGAAATAAGGTATTTCACATATGAATAAGCTTTGTAAACTCTGCACTATTATACAAATGTAGAGGATATATAAAATTTAAATGTTCACACCTGCTAAATCATATTTTTAAATTCAAGCAATCAAACTGCCAAAGCTTCTCATCAAAGAAGCATTTTTAAATGCTTATCTGTCTTCCACATCACCTGAAATATATTTTGCTATCTTTCAGAAAGTTATTAAATCTAATTCATTTGTTCATAAATTTGAGAAAGAAATTTTTCATATAATACAGTGATATGTTAAAATAGAAAGCTGGTACAAAAATATGACACCTGCCTGTTGGAACTTTATCATATTACAATCTTGGCTTTACCCTTTCATTAAACTTGAATTATTTGGCAAACATTTAGTAAATATTTGTTAAATTTATATGATAAAAGCATAGGGATTATGTTAGATGCTGGAGATACCATGATATACTAGGAAAGGCTTGGCCAGTGGCCTTTCCCAGTTTACATTGTATGATCAAACATTTCCTGAGATTGTTGAAAGAAAAAAGCAAGAGTAAAGTGAGGATGGAGTGAATTTATTTCAATTCTATGATTATATATTAAAAGGCAAAGTATTTCAAAGTATTCATAATCACCAGTGTTCCTTTGACCTCTTATTTGCAAGAGTTGTTATACTGGGTAATGTTTGAATTGTGGCTGAAAAAATAGCACTGCCTGCTACATGTTTAGCATTTTATAAAACTTGAGAGAGAAATGACCAAAAGAATAACTTACAAGTCATTCTTCATCAGGAAATACTTTATTATCTATATTCATTATCTGGGCTAGGCCATCTTCAATTGTAAAGGCATCATATTAAAAATAATTAGACCTCTTGCAGTTAGTGTGTTCCAAGACAGGAAGTGTGGCCATGCTTTATTTGAATGCATCTGCTGTCCTGCATTTGTAAGTCTTTCCATTAGCAGCCAGCCAACTCTGCTTCTGGACACACTGCCAGATACCATCACAGTAATAAGAGTGTCTTCATGTTCTTCCTAGTTTTTACCATTAAAATAGGAAAAAATGCTAAGCAAAGTCCCCTTAGTGTTCATTGTTTTTAGGGTTACTGGCTGCTTTTTATGTTTCTGTTTCCATTTTTTCCATTTGCTTTTTTTTCTGTTTTCCATGATAAAAAGCACCTCATTCATATCTCCCTGGAAGGGCAATACATCTACAAGGGAACATCTGTGAGGCCAATTAGCTGGGCTGGAAATGTGATATAATTGTTGTTTAAATATATTTAAATTACATGTTAATCACTATGTCATAATTTATAGGCTTTGAAAATAACTTTTTGTACTTGAGAGCCAAGCCAGATTTTACTTGTTTTTGCCATTTTTAGTTTGTAACAAGCTCTTCTCATTCCCCACACAACCATCCCTCCAATTCCCCACACTTGAAGAGCTGAACTTTTAATACTGGAAAGAATGACAGCTGCAAGTAAATTGGTTGAGTAAAAATTAAGATCCCCACGATCAGAATGAGCTGGAATGACCTTAACGTCCTAAGCATAACAAAGCAGTGCTCTCAGTTTAAAGGCTTTTGTTATTTTATTGTGCCACTTTCTAAACTGTCTATCAAAGCCTGGCTTTGAGGATCTTCAGGAAGCAGCACTGGGTACATCTGTTCAATTAACTGGCAAGGGGATTTATTGTCAGCAGGACAAAGATAGAAAGAGGTGGGCTATAAACTGGCAGGTGATATGGAGCTTGTTCCTGGTGGGGAACTATGTAAGGGTGATGAAGAGAGTCAAGTTTAATTTGTGGCTGTAATCACTGGGACACTGTATGATTAACTTGGACTCAAATCCCAGAGGTTATAGAGAAGGCAAATGTCAGCAAATATATCAAATACAGTATTAAATGGATATTTACATACACCATGTCCGAAAATTTACTTTTCAACTGAACGATAAAAATTTGAACCTTTGTCTTATTACACGTGCTGCATTTCTCATATTTATTGTTTTAATTAAAAGTATTATATTATTCCTACGAAATTTTACCTTGTTAACTCAGTGAAATTTTAAATTGTTAAATAGATGAATCGTTAACCATCATATTTTCAAAAAATATTATACAAATCTATCTTCTTAGGAAACAAACAAAAGTACATGCTTAACGCCTACTTTCTATTTAAATTAAAGATGTGCTTAATGAGAGTTTTTTTAATCTTCAGATAATTGTTACTGTCAATATTAGCCATAGGATTAAAGTTTCTAGGGCCAAGAATCACCCTAAATCCTTTTAACTAAAATGGCATGTGTCTCTGTATGATGGTGCTAATCCATCAGCACTGATTTATTACCTGGACACTTGCACATTTTAAGTATGAAGAGTTCTCAATTTTTTATCCTCTTTGGCATACATCCTTAACACTGATGGGCATTTTTCCATTTCACAGGTCAGGTAGTGGACAGAGAGAATGCCCTTTTTTTTTGTATTATGAACAATTTTTGATGTTTGGCTGTAACTCTTTATCTTTTTTACAACTGAGTTCAATACACCAGCCTTTGAGACATTTGGATTTTGAATCTTCATTTTTCATAAGACAACTGGAAGAAAACAAACAAAATATATTCACATTCCCCAAACTAATAAGAACTGGAGAAGCCTATTGAATTTAGGCAGTTGTCACATACACGTGCATGTGTGTGAATATATATGTTACACAAAATATTTTTTGTCTGTTTATATGTGTTTATTAATGCACTCATTTATCTATCTAGTTTGATTATATGAGATGCTACTTTTAAAACAACTTTTTTATTCTACACAAACAGGGCTTCCCAGGTAACACTAAGGTAAAGAACCTGCCTGCCAATCCAGGAGACATAAGAGATGCAGGTTCAATACCTGGGTTGGGAAGATCCCTGGAGGAGGGCATGGCAACTCACTCCAGTATTTTTGCCTGGAGAATTACATGGACAGAGGAGCCTGTAGTCTTCTGGCTGTAGTCTATAGGGTCACACAGAGTCGGACATGACTGAAGAAACTTAGCACACACACACTCTATACAAACAAAATAATAATGATGATATAACAATAGATAATATAATGACATCATATTATAGTAAATAAGTTAATTACAATGAACCTGTGTGCCAGTTGAAGGCATATTAACTTGGGCTTTCATCTTTTTTTCACTTTTCAGTAACCCTAGAGCTTAATTATAAAGTCCACTCTGTTTCACAGATGAATATATTACTTCTCTTAGGAAAACTGAGAAATAGCAAGGAAGCTAACATGTATTGTAAACCTACCATGTGCCACGGACTAGAATATTTTAAGTTTTATTTATTCATATGAACTTTCAAGATAAATATCAATATTAAAAATTATGACTCCCATTTTGCAGGTGAGAAAACAGGACCAGGGAAGTTTAAAGTCCTTCCCATGCATAAACACAGTCACTGGTGTATGACTCCGTGAATCTAACTGCTGCTGCTGCTGCTAAGTCACTTCAGTCGTGTCCAACTCTGTGCGACCCTGTAGACGGCAGCCTACCAGGCTCCTCTGTCCTTGGGATTCTCCAGGCAAGAAAGCTGGAGTGGGTTGCCATTTCCTTCTCCAGTGCATGAAAGTGAAAAGTGAAAGTGAAGTCGCTCAGTCGTGTCCGACTCTTAGCGACCCCATGGACCGCAGCTTACCAGGCTCCTCCGTCCATGGGAGTTTCGAGGCAAGAGTACTGGAGTGGGGTGCCATTGCCTTCTCTGCCTGAATCTAACACCTTCTCAGTATTCCACAAGTAGATTTTGACTTTAGCATTTCTATTCTCTGCCCTCTCTGCCACTGTATAATGTTTCAGCTCTTCTCTCAAATAAGATACTATGGCTTATCTTTCTTAGGAAAAACTAACCTAAAGGAGAAATTTGAAAAAGTAACTAGACTTAATTATAAAATACTGATAATGGCTTACAATGTTGTCTACCCATCTTATTTGCATTTTAATTTATTCAAAGGACTTAAACAGGAAAGCTACTAGATGTAGAATGTTAGGTGTTAATAGAGAATATATGTGTGTGTTTATATATATATAAACTATGATTTTAGATCAACAAGACAGACTGTGAAGGAAGAACAGATACTCATATACATGTCTATGTAGATTACTTACCTTACCAAGAGCAAAACTTAACCCTGAAGCAGGAGGAGATGGTTTTGAATAATGGGAGAGCACAAAGATTTTCCATGACAGCACTCTCGCCTATGGATTTATTATTCCTAGTCCAAGCTTAGTCAATAAATTCCTCTTCCTGCTCCACTACGGGTAAGTAAGCTATTGTTTCCTACAGGCAACTCCTGTAGCCTTTCCAAATATTAGTAGAACAAGAGGACATTCCCTGTTTAAATACTCATTGTTAGATGAGTCAATAAAACGGAAGCTGAAAATTCCACACTTTATACCTTTCCGTATGTTCTTGTTCAATGATGAAGTTGAACACTGATGTATTAGAACAGTCTTATGGACTCTGTGGGAGAGGGAGAGGGTGGAAAGATTTGGGAGAATGACATTGAAACATGTAAAATATCATGTAAGAAGCGAGTTGCCAGTCCAGGTTCGATGCACGATACTGGATGCTTGGGGCTAGTGCACTGGGACAACCCAGAGGGATGGTATGGGGAGGGAGGAGGAAGGAGGGTTCAGGATGGGGAACACATGTATACCTGTGGTGGATTCATTTTGATATTTGGCAAAACTAATACAATTATGTAAAGTTTAAAAATAAAATTAAGTTAAAAAAAATAAAAGCATAGATATGCTCTAACTAAAAAAAAAAAAAAAAAAGAACATTATTAGCATAGTCAAAAAAGAAAGGTTATAAAGAAATGTGATTTTACATTAGGGCCAACATTCCTTAGCTTGATTTTAAGATGAACAATAAGAATTTTGTCACCTCTCTTGATATTAGTAATCGTGTAAAATTTATATCTCTTCATCCTGGGATGAAGATGGTAAATATATCTTTATTTTTTGTTCTGGCAACTTTCTTTTGCATCTTTCTTTTGTTTACATTCTTTTTGCCAACATACTGTAGTATTTGAACCTTTTCCTAATTATCACTTTAGCTACTAGTTGACTTCTGTATCCAGAAATCTAAAGAGGAGAACTTTTAGGGGTTTCCTTAAAGATTTCCCAGCAGTTCTTTTCAGTTAGAGAAGGTACAGCCATTTTTCCGAATTTTTAAACTTATCTTTAAGAACATCTAGTTCAACTGCACCGTCTCTGTTTGAATCTAAAGGAAATCATTAAGCCTTTACTGTGTCCAAATTCTCAGGTCATCTGACTAATTTTCCAAGTGCATCCAAAAGTAGTCTGTCTCTTTGCTTGTTTTTTATCCCAACATCATGAAGATTATTTAGTGAAGATTTCTTAATACATAAAAAAAAAAAAAACACTGATGTCAGGCAACTCTCTTTTTTAAAGAGAACATTACTGTTTTATTGTTTTATTTCTCTGATGTTGGTTTTATTTGTTTATTTGTTTCTGGCTACATTGCATGACAGGTGGGATCTTAGATCCTGACCAGGGATCCAACCCGTCCCCCCTGCATTGGAAGTGCAGAGTCTAAACTACTGGATTGCCAGGAAGTCCCCAAGGTCAGGCAGCTTTTGAAGATGAAAATACCATAGACATGAAGCAATTGACCACATGAGGTTCTTCTATCTCTAGGGTTGTATCCTTGAACTTTTGACATTGAACCATGAGATTTTTAAACAATTACCTTAATCTCTTGAACCCTCAGTTTATTTAGCTCTCAAAAGGAAAATGGGCTATAGTAAAAGTAAAGGGAAAGATCAATTCCAACTATCAAATTACATGTATATAAAATGAATATTCTGCCTGAAGTCCATATCATTGATTGCTAAATATTATAAATGTGATTAACATTAAAGCAAAAGCATCTTGCAAACTTTTCTCCCATAAACCTTTTTAAAGTGTATGAATTTTTTTTTCTTTTTTCCCTTTTCTCTAAATGGAGCATCTGTGGAGTAACTTAGTCTGTATGCAATAAATGATTGTGCTCTGGGGAGGCAAGAGCACATCTGAATTTGACTTTTCTGATGACTCAGCAGTAAAGAATCCACCTGCCAATGCAGAGACATGGGTTGGATCCCTGGGTTGGGAAGATTGATTGGAGAAGGAAATGGCAACCCACTCCAGTATTCTTGCTTAGGAAATCCCATGGACATGGACAGAGGAGCTTGGTGGGCTACAGTCCATGGGGTTGCAAAAGAGTCAGATATGATTTAGTGACTAAACAACAATTATACACATGCTTATTGTCAATTGACATATTTTCACTTTCATAGTAGTCACCTCTATTTATATAATTAGATAATGTATGGAAATTACAGACATAGCTTAAAAATTAAGTAGTCTATAGGGAAAAATGAAAAAAAAAAAACAAACTATGGGCACTCTGAATGTCATGAATGCCATTACTTTAGAATTTGAAATGCTAAGACTTGGTCTGGGTATAATATGTTTCCTTTTATACTATTGATAAAGATTTACTTAAATTACAATTATGGGGAAACAGTGGAAACAGTGGCTGACTTTATTTTTGGGGGCTCTAAAATCACTGCAGATGGTGATTGCAGCCACGAAATTAAAAGACGCTTACTCCTTGGAAGGAAAGTTATAACCAACCTAGACAGCATATTAAAAAGCAGAGATATTACTTTGCCAACAAAGGTCTGTCTAGTCAAGGCTATGGTTTTTCCAGTAGTCACATATGGATGTGAGAGTTGGACTATGAAGAAAGCTGAGCGCCGAAGAATTGATGCTTTTGAACTGTGGTGTTGGAGAAGACTCTTGAGAGGCCCTTGGACTACAAGGAGATCCAACCAGTCCATTCTAAAGATCAGTCCTGGGTGTTCATTGGAAGGACTGATGTTGAAGCTGAACTCCAATACTTTGGCTACCTGATGCGAAGAACTGACTCATTTGAAAAGACCCTGATGCTGGGAAAGATTGAAGGCAGGAGGAGAAGGGGACGACAGAGGATGAGATGGTTGGATGGCATCATCAACTCAATGGACATGAGTTTGTGTGGACTCCAGGAGTTGGTGATGGACAGGGAGGCCTGGCGTGCTGCAGTCCATGGGGTTGCAAAGAGTCAGACACGACTGAGCAACTGAACTGAACTGATCTACACACATGTGCGTGTATGTATACATATATATATATATTCATACATACATGAAGACAATTAATAGCTTAAAACAAGATAATAAAGTTTTATTTAGTTCATTCAAACTAAAAATTTTTCTTTTATAGGTTGTTAGTTTGTTTGTGGGCTTAGTTTTGCTTTGTTTCTACTCTTTTTCACCTGTGGATATTATATATCAGGAAGTAAATCATATGTATTAAAGCATCATTTACAGGAGTTCCACTTGGAAATGTTTCTTTTGTGGTTATTTGGAGTTATACTATTTATTTGCAAATAATAAGGCAACAGTGAAGCACCTTATATTTCAACCCCTCTTTAGCAATAATCCCAGCCAGAAAAGTTTTACTATATATTCAAAATAACTATGACAGTAGTTAGAGCAATTTGTGTGTGAGAATATAAAAAATATGAAGGGCATAGTTCATGTATTGGGAGATGGAAACAATATAGAAAATACAACTGCAAATTTTATAACTCTAATTTTGGCATGTAGATTTTATTTAGTGTCTTAAATGATAAGTGTTGGCAACAAGCAAACAATTTAACATAATACAGATAACGCTTTCCATGTTCCTATCATTTCAGTGTGGATCAGGTTGGAAATACCTTCAGTTATGCTAGTTTATGCAAACTGTTTACCAGAGAAAAGTGAATTTGTAACAATGGTTGGTTAGTCCAACTACTGCTCTTCAGGCTCCGAAGTGGTACAGCTGTTTCTGTAAGTAAAAAGATTTCTAACAGTCCACCTGGAATTAGGACATCTGGTTTGTGCGAGCTGATCTGAATAATGTGCTGTGCATACTCCAGAACAGCTACTGACAGAGCAAACAGTACATGGCTGTCCCATCAGCCCAGAGCAAACACCAGTTACATTTCACAGAAACTGGCTGGTATTTACAACTGATCGGAGCCAAAATGAATATCAGATTGAAGGCAGTACCCCAAGAGGAAAAAACTTTCCCCCACAGCAACTGGTTGCCCATAGTCTAAGGAGTTTATACCATTTTTTAAAATTCCCCCAAATGTGATTTTGCTGCATGTCAAAAGGAAGAAGAAAAACATACAAAGAATTCCTGCATCTATTTGTGAACCACTTTGGAATTTTCTGAAGTTAAAAAAAAAAAAAAGACCAATATTTTTAGTTTCCTATTTAAACCGTTTGCTACCTATATTAGCCAGAACCATGGTCATAATAATTTTCTTTCAACTTCTAAAATAGCTAACACTTTAATAAAAAATATGAAGCCAAAAAATAAAATAGACTAGAAACTAGAGTGTCTAATTTAAATCTGACATGGATGCCAGAGATCACCCAATCTCCTTCTCCCTATTTTCAGCTGTGGTAATAGAGATGGCAGGTGACTTTGCTCAAGGTCCCACATCTAGTTACTAACAACAAAAATCAATAGGCCAAATTAGAAAAATACTTTCATGGTTTACTATGAAACAAAAACAATCTGCTTGGTATCCTTCTTAGATTATGTCTGCAAAACTGAGTTGGGACAAGCCAGGTGAAACTCTAAAGAAGTGAAGTCTGATTATCATGTTTCCTTTTCAATTTCAAGTCCATATTTTTTTACTGCTCCCTAACGACTGTGCAACTTCACTTTCACTTTTCACTTTCATGCATTGGAGAAGGAAATGGCAACCCACTCCAGTGCTCTTGCCTGGAGAATCCCAGGGATGGTGGAGCCTGATGGGCTGCCGTCTATGGGGTTGCACAGAGTCGGACATGACTGAAGCAACTTAGCAGCAGCAGCAGCAGCAACAGATGCCAGAGTTCACTGACTCTAGTCCTGGTTCTATAGGAAATGGGGCTATTTGCATCATCTCATAAAAGATGCATCATTTTGAGTCAGTAACTCATATTACAAAACCCCCTCTCTTATCTATAGTGTTATCCTCTTCTCAGGGATTTGGCTGTGGCTAGGCTAAGGGCATCCATTTAGTCTGATTAGTTTGGGGGAATTTTCTCAACTTGGTGGTAGTAGGTCATAAATAGTTCCACCTCACATAACGCTGAACTACTGAGTACCAACCTGTACACACATAATTAACTGCTGACCTGACATCTCCACTGGAATGTCCCATGCTTTTTCAAATGTCACTTTTCCAAAACTGAAATGAACATCACCTCTCCTGACATTAAATGGAATTCCCTTATCTTTCTTGGCTTGGTGAATAGTATCAACTTATCTACTTGTGTAAGTTAAATATCTCAGTGTCATCTTTGACTTCACCTCTATCTCATTCTTCATAAGCATCCAACATCTACCCATTTAAACATCTTAATACCGCAAGGATACAACCATTTTCTCCATCTTCATTGATACTGTTTTAATTCTGATGTTAAGGTGTGAAATCATTTAGCATTCTAACTGGGAAATTTTGAGCATAAAAGAAAATGCTATAAATAATTAAGTCAGGAGTAATAGGAGTAAACCAGGACTCTAGGGAAAATAGGCACAGCACATGCAATGAACTTAATGATGACCACATTTCTTGACTAAACTACTATAATATTTTTCTAATTGGTCTCCTTGATGTCCTCATTCCAATCTAATATTCACACTTCATTTCCTGCTTAAAAACCTACAAGACCCCTTTTGGCTTCAGGTTAAAACACATCTCAATTTCTTGTGGCATGAAGGCTTTTTGTAGCTATGGCTCCTGCCAGTTTTTCCAGCTTTGTCTTTCTGCTTATTCATCATATGCCTCCAGTCAAAAAAAGTACCAGCAGTTCCTGATGGTCCATGACTTCTATTACCTCCAGTTACCTGCCCAGGTTCCAATTGTTTCCTAAGCATTTCTTTCTAGTATCTTCATCTTGATTACATATTAATTCTATGGAATGCTATCATTGCTCTGTTTACATGTAATTATTGATTCAAAAATATCTATCAAGAACCTATTCTGCACCCCATATGAGTAATTCATCAATTTTATTCTAATCGTTTATTTACTTCATTAGTTTGCTATCTTTCTTAGATTGTGAATCTATTTAGAAGAAAGTGATAGTATTAGTTGCCCAGTTGTGTCCAACTCTTTACGACCCCATGGAGTATAGGCCACCAGGCTCCTCTGTTTATGGAATTCTCCAAGCAAGAATACTGGAATGGGTGGCCAGTTCCTTCTCCAGGGGATCTTCCTGACCCAGGGATCCAACTCAGGCCTCTTGCATTGCAGGCAGATTCTTTACCATCTGAGCCAAAGCCCCAGGCTATTTAGAAGAAGACTTAAATTTACTGTTATATCCTTCATACCTAGCACAGGTCAGGAACATAGATGTGATGAATATTTAGTAAAAGGATATTGAATCAAAGGATGGATAGATGGAAAAGATATTTAAACTTCAAGTTTGACTTTATTAATGAGAATTTCTGGGCCTTCCTGGTTCGATTCCTGCATTGGGAAGATCCCCTGGAGAAGGGGATGGTTACCTACTCCAGTATTCTTGCCTGGAGAATTTCATGGACAGAGGAGCCTGGCAGGCTATAGTCCTAGTCCATGGGGAGTAAAGAGTAAGACAAAGAGTAAGACAGGCCTGAGTGACTAACACTTTCACTGTTTTCACTTTGAAGACCTCAGGCAGTGGGATATGTTTTAAAGTATAAAGAATTTTAACATTCCTTAAATTATATATTGCACATATTTTACTCTGCAGATACTCAGGGTGAGTCCTAAATTTAAACTGAATCCCAAACAATCATCTGAATATTATATCTTATCTAGTACACTCACTCTTTCTGTCAATTAGCTACTATTTCTGGAGGCATTGTTTAAAGTCTTAATTCTAATGGCCAAAAAAAGTATTTTTACAAATAACGAGTGGTTCCAGATGCAATGGATATTTTGCATCTAGTCATAAAACATCAGGATTCTATCACTAGTACGACAACATTCCCTTGAGACCTCTATGTATTTCCTAATGCTTTGGAGGTCTAGGAAACTCAGCTTCTGCTTTATCCTGAAGAATATAAATTAAGTAAGAACAATAGGAAAGACAAACGCTGAGGATAAATTGCCTGTAGGCAGATGAAAAGTGTAGTTTTGGCTCATAAGCTCAAACACAGATCCTTGCAAGTATTCATTTTAAGTTGTACATACCATCCACCTACATTTCTGTGCATAACAGACAGGAAGAATCATTAAAATTATTAAAAATTTTTCAGAAGTTTTTTTTTTTTTTTTTAGAATAATTATGGTTAAATAGTATTGGACTGGGCTTTCCTGGTGGCTCAGATGGGAAAGAATCCACTTGAAATGCAGGAGACTGGATTCGATCCCTGGGTCGGGAAAATCCTCTGGAGAATGGAATGGCTACCCACTCTAGTATTATTCCCTGGAGAATCCCATGAACAGAGGAGCCTGGTGGGCTACAGTCCAGGGATTGCAGAGTTGGATATGACTGAGCAACTGACGCACAGTACAGAAAAATTAAAGTTATAAATAAATGAAATTCTAAGTCTCTAGGAAGGAAAGAAGCTATAGAAGGACAGCTCTTGATTAGGGAAGAGCACTGCCACCCACCAGCTCTGTTGCTGTAAATAAATTGTACTCAAAGCTTAATGTCCTCATCTGTAAAATGGAAATAATAATGTCTGTCCCTGCTTTATGAGTTTTATAAGTTCATGTTCATGGTAAATGTATTTGAAAAAAAATGTATTATATAAATGTGCAATATGGTATTTTTTTCTAGTAATTAAAAAAAAAAATCCAGCTGAAGGGTGACTTGTCCAAGTATCACTCATACAAGACTATATTAAATGCTGCAAACCAAGCAAGCATATGTTTCTTGTATACCAGAATAAAAGTATACAGTTACCTATTTTGTATCTGTGTGATGATAGAGTTCATTTTGCAGCCTTAATATTATATATGTCATTTAAAGTGCTTCCCAGGTGGCTCAGTGGTAAAGAATCTGCCTGTCAATGTAGGAGACACAAGAGACACAAGTTCGGTCCCTGAGTTGGGAGTATCCCCTGGAGTAGGAAATGGCAACCCACTCCAGTGTTCTTGCCTAGAAAATTCCATGGACTGAGGAACCTGGTGGGCTGCAGTCAATGGGGTCACAAAGAATTGGACACGACTGAGTGACTGAGCACTTGCATACACATGAATGTCATTTGAAAACATTATCAAAAGGGGATGGTGTTATTGATACAAATAAAAAATAATTTGTTTCATTTGAATATATATATATAGGTTAGCTCATCATTTAAAGTCATTGTAAAACATTTCTTTGAAAATAAAAAAAAGTAATGATATGCTTTTCTTAGTGCAGCAGTAAATCAAAGCATGACCCTCTTTCAGCCCTTAGACACAGAAAGGTGCATATTAAATGTTCAATAACAAATTCCTTAAGCAGCTAAAATAAAATTAACTGAATGACCTAACAGTAGAGATTATGATAAATTGAAATAAAATCTTCATTACTTTTGTTTTCTTTTGATGATGAGGGTGTCAGAGTCCATGAAAGCCAAACATTAGAAACTCCCATCTCTGCAGAGCATGTGTTGGCCTTGATCTTCTTGAATCATTTGTACTGACTCAGACAGACACCTCCTATGTCTCGGAAGTCATGCTAAGGCACTGTTAACAGGGCAAGGAGAAGTCCTCAGTCCGGAATGTGTGCTTAAATTTTTTTTTATTCCCTGAGATCATTGATGTTTTCAGGGAAAACTGGCACATTAAGAGAAGCACATACTAATGTAAGAAATGTTTGAATTCTCCTACCCCATTTGGTGGAGACAGAATTCCTATGTGTTACTTTTTTAATAAGTTAAGACTTGAAGCATTTTATAGATTTTAAAAGTATGCTAAATACTTTTAAGAAAGACACCTCTTGGAAAGAAAGTTGCTAAATTATAGAAAAGTGCTTAGATTTGCAATCTGAAATAATTTGATAAATGACTTGGAGTTGGGAAAAATAAAATAGATTAGATTTTTCCTCATATTGCATACCCCAGGCTTTCTCCCAAGGTCTACCAAACAAACAACAAAAAAAAGTGCTAGACAGGCAAGAAAAGCTCCTGGTTTATTTTCCAGGCCACTTGGTCCTTTATTATGTATTAATAGTAGCACAATTATTACTTATCGCATCTAAAAGAAAATGTTATGTAAAAGTGCAGCTACATTTTGACCAAATAAAATATTAATACTTGACCTAATAAATATAATCACAAAGGAGAGTGTGGCTGATTGTCTTTCATGCTGTAAGTCTTAAATGTTAGACTTCCCAGGCTCTCATAAAAACCATTACTGTTTTTATTTGTAAACATATACCCAAGAATTTTATTTTATTTATTATTTTTTTTTTTCGATTAGAGCCCACTTTAATGACCTCACCTTAAATTAATGACAGCTCCAAAGACCATATTTTAAAACAAGGTCTCATTCACAGTGTTAACATTTCAGTGTATCTTTGGGAGGGGTACAATTCAGTCCAGAACAATGACCAACTAATTAATTTTTTGATAGTAAGATCAGCTTAATTTTGAAATACATTGAAGCATTTTCTCATATAGCATCAAATAATCAATATATATTTATTAAATATGTTTTAAATAGCCATAGAAGCAATAATAGGAACAGAATTAGAAATTTTTCATAAATACTATCTTTTAGAACGCAAGCTCCTTAAATACATAATCAAATCGTTGTTATTAGTTTCTCACTTCTCTCATTTCTCCCAAATTTACTTGTCTAAATGTTAAAAATATACCTAGTAGCTCAGATTTTGCCAAAAATAATAAATGAGAAGAGAATGTTTTGATCATTTAAGACTGATTTCTTAAACCCTTATTGAAAGGTAACCAAAGCAGTTAGAAATAAAATCAGCACACTGACAGCACTTTTAGGATATTTTAATCCAACCTGTTTCCATACAAAAGCATATTGAATATCAGTTATGCAGGAGGAGAAGATATTTCCAAGAGAGCTTGACATAAGCCCAGGTTGTGAATTATTTGCTTTGAAATGCTTTCATATTTTCCTGCTTGGAAATTTTGGTCAAGAGAAGAGTAAAAACAACTCATCCTAAGCATTTGGTCAAGTGAACATTCATAAAATGTTTAGCAGCTCACAAATACAATTTCTAAAAGTGCTAAATCATCCACCTCCAGAAGGGAGGAAGGAAGCGCCACTTTGCTATTGTATTGAATTTCCGGGGCCCACCCTATCCATCTTGAGTTTCCAAATACTGGGAGCCCCAGAGGAAGTTTTCACTAAAGTGCTATTTGAAACTTGGAACACATACATTCCCAGCAGTCTTTACTCCTGCATATAACCTTACCTTCTCTACCCAGAGTGAATTTACCTTGAAGCGGTAAGAGCTTCAGGCTCTTCAGTTGCATCACTTCTTCCAGGGCCTGGGAAATTTGGTAAACTTTTAAAAAGTAAGAATTTTATTATTTTTAACTTTTTACTTTATATGAGAGTATTGTTCACTAACAATGCTATGCTAGTTTCAGGTGTTCAGCAAAGTGATTCAATTATACACATACATGTATCTATTCTTTTTCAAATTCTTTTCCCATTTGGGTTGTTATATAATATTGAGTAGAACTTCCTGTGCTCTACACTAGGTCCTTGTTGGTTATCCATTTTATGCCTTTTTTTTTTTGGCCACACAGCATGTGGGAACTTAGTTCCCTTGTCAGGGATCAGGCCTGTGCCCCCTGCATGGGACGAACAGAGCCTTAACTTTTGGATAACCAGGGAAGTCCTTGGTTATCCATTTTAAAAACAAGTGTGTACATGTCAGTCCCAAATTCGGTAACTATCCCTTCCCGACACCCTTCTCCCCTGGTAACCATAAGTGCACTCTCTGTGAGTATGTTTCTGTTTTGTAAATAAGTTTATTTATATCCTTTTCTTTTTTTATTTAATATTTTTATTTTGCAGCATTTTTCTTAAAGAGGCTCAACTCCTACTCCCAATGATATGACTGGCTCCATAATACCTATATCCTCCCATATTCTCCCCTCACTTTTCAGAGAATATTCCCTACAGTTTATTCTTTATCAGAAATCTGGTATTCATGAGCAGTGCTACTCCATCTCCTATTCTGTGCATCCAGAAGGTTTCTTTGGATTATTTTTTCTAATGGAAAATATTCATTCTATGATTCAGCTCAGGCATCAAAGCCAGGATTAATAAGCTGTAAACTTTCAGATCATGGCATCCTCTTTTGATACCCACACACAAAGTCCTTATCCTTGCGATTATTATCTATAGTCTTCACAGGCAATTACCAACACTAACACTCTTAATTGGTATCACTCAGATAGGCTTCCCAGGTGGCTCAGTGGTAAAGAATCTACCTGTCAATACAGGAGACCCAGGTTCAATCTCTGGGTTGGGAAGATCCCCTGGAGAAGGAAATGGCAACCTGCTCCAGTATTCTTGCCTGGACAACCCCATGGAAAGAAGAGTCTGGCAGCCTATAGTCCATCGTGTCACAAGAGAGTCAGACATGACTTAGCAACTAAACAACAATCACTTACATTGCCCAGTGATATCTGCAAAGGAATATTTCCTGCCCTATCAGAAACAAGGATATCACAGTTATTAGCGATTGCAGTTCTACAAGTAAGCTGGTGAGCCCTGAAGAAACTCAGGAAGGAAAAGAATACCTGCCATCTAGCAGCCATCAGACTGCAGTCACTCCCCACTGTGAACCCTGAGGACACTCAGGGAGGAAAAGAATACCTGCCATCTAGTAGCTATCAGATTGCAGCCACTCCCTATAGTGAACCCTGAGAAAACTTAGGATGTGAAAACACAGGAAACTGATCCAGATAGCTGAGGTGCATATCAAACAATTGATATCAGTGAGCCCATACTCTTGCATCTGCCCGTACAAGAAAAGAACTAAATTCCTTAACTTGACAAATCTGGTTTCTTTAATTAACATTAATTGTTTGATGTTTCTGACTACTTGACTACCTGCCCTTTGTTGCAAAACTCCTATATATCCTATGTTACTGCTAAGTCGCTTCAGTCGTGTCCGACTCTGTGCGACCCCAGAGACGGCAGCCCAGCAGGCTTCCCCGTCCCTGGGATTCTCCAGGCAAGAACACTGGAGTGGGTTGCCATTTCCTTCTCCAATGCATGAAAGTGAAGTCACTCAGTCGTGTCTGACTCTTCGCGACCCCATGGACTGCCGCCTACCAGGCTCCTCCATCCATGGGATTTTCCAGGCAAGAGTACTGGAGTGGGGTGCCATGGGCTAGCTCCCCCTTATCTCCTTGGAGTTGTTTCTCAGAGCTATCTGAAAGGCAGTGTCCCAAGCTGCAGTCCTCATTCTGCCACAAAAAAATCTTAACTCGGAACTCTCATGTTGTGCATTTTAAAAAAATCAACAGTAGGTGTTATTTGAACCTAGAGTTCAAAAAAGGAAAAGGAAACTAAGAGGTGAAGTCATTCAAGTTTACAAAACTATTAATCATAAGTACTGAAGCCCAGATTTAAACACAGTGAGATCTCCAAGCCCATGTTCTGCTAGCACACTTTGCAAGTTTTTCAAATTACTTAAAAAAACATTTTCTCCCAATGAGTTAAAAGAAAAAAAAGGAGAGGTAGTTTGAACATCTTCCGTCTGTAAACTTTAGGTTAAATAAAAGTTTACCTAGTGTTCAAGAGACAGAGAAACCTGTCTGACTGATGGGTTAAAATCTTACCCTTAAATTTCCTTGTGCCAATGATTACACTGTTCTGCCTAAGATAAATTTTCTTTAAATGTATTGACCTTATCTTCTGCTAACTACTTCTAGACTTTTCTCCGCCCATATCCTATTATTTTCTGTCTCTATGATTTCACTACCTCACTCTAGTTTAAGAATATTTGAATTCCTATTATTCTAGAAAGCATTCTCTGAGTAATCTTTCACTCTGAGCTTATATTTAATCCCATTTCTTCCCTTTACAATTAAAAAAAAAAGTAAAGAATTACCACTGCCTGCCTTTAATCTTCAATCATATTCTGTTCTTCATTAGTTCTATATTCTACAAAAGCTACTCTCAAGAACAATACCAATATATCATGAATCAAGTTGAATCATCCAAACCAAGATTCAACTTCACTTGAGTTCTAGACATACATTCCCAAGTATCTAACATCTGAATCTACTTATATTCCAAAATATTGAATATATTTCCTTATTATACGTTCTCTATTCTCATACACTACTAGTAATATTGACATTTTCTCAACCTTTCATTGAGAAAATTTGGTGTCACCTTGAATTCTCTATCTCACTCTGCAACATCCAAATGGTACCCAAATCTTGCTGATTTTCCCAAAACCGTCACTTATGTCAAACTTTGTGTTAGGCAGTTAGAATAGGAAAAAGGAGTCCAGAATGATGGTGGCTAAAAGTCAAAGAAGGGAAAAGGCCACAGAACAGAACAAAGGAAGGTCCGAGGACCTGAGTGAGAACCTCAGGTAAAAGAACAGCCCTCCTGGCTAGCCCAATTTACATAGGGCAGGCTCAGTGGGGAGGAGAAAAAAAACATATAAAAAGAGGAGGCAAAATTGGGCCAGGAGACTTCTCTTCATGTTTTTTGGGTCGGCCCACCCTCACACCTCAAGGATCTATTTTCCTTTGCTTTCTAAATAAAACTGAGCTGTGACATGGAACTGTAACACTGGTCCATCTGAGGAAATTGACTCATTGGAAACGACCCCGATGCTGGGAAAGATTGAAGGTGGGAGAAACGGACAACAGAGGATGAGATGGTTGGATGGCATCACCAACTCCATGGACATGAGTTTGAGCAAGCTCCAGGAGTTGGTGATGGACAGGGAAGCCTGGCGTCCTGCAGTCCATGGGGTCGCAAAAAGTCAGACATGACTGAGCGACTAAACTGAGGAGTTAAAGAATAAGTTTAGTCATTTAAACTCAGGATATTCAAAAGCTCGGTCTATATAACATAAAATTATAGTACCTAGCTCTAAATAAGAACAAATTACACCAAACTCCGAATAAATATTAATTGTATACATCTCACCATCTCCATTAATGCAAAGAATGTTAAATATTATTCTTTTCTATCAGAGAGGGAAAACAAGTATGGATGTTACTAAACAATGTCTATGATTCTTGTTGGACAAAGCAAACCGAATTGGTTGTGAATTAAACTTATGTTTTCTTTCCCCTCTCAAATTTACTCTCAAAAAAAAAGTACTTCTTTTGTCAAAACATTTTACAAGGGATAAGGTCACAGTATTTGGAATTTTTCCTATGGTGGTCTGAAAATGAAAGTGTTAGTTGCTCAGTTGTGTCCAACTCTTTGTGATCCCACGGACTGTAGCCTGCCCTGCTCCTCTGTCCATGAGATTCTCCAGTCAAGAATACTAGAATAGGTTGCCATTCCCTTCTCCAGGGGAATCCCTCTCTCAATTCAACCTTTGCTAAAGTATAATGAGAGGGTGGTTCACAGCCATCTGTCTACAGTGTTTGAGTGAGAACTACAGTGCACACATTAGCCTCTCTTGAGAACACTGGTGTGTTAAGAGTACAATGGAAAATTTCATTTGGACAGGTGAAGGAGAAAAGGGACCGACACACAAAGATGCTTGTGATGAGGGTGTGTGCAACTGCAGCAACTGCACAAAGGAAAGCTGATGAGTGAGCCCACCCCCCACTACCCACGAACATCTTTTCCAGTCTGTTTCATGGAGCAATCAAAGGATATTCTGCACCTCTCAAAATGCCATCAATCTTTATTGACAAAGAAATAGAACATTTCTCTCTCAAACCTTTGCAGGAGAAATCATCAGAGCAATCTGGCTTGAACAGGGAGCTTTGGCAGACAAAGATTTGTCAGAATAAATAAATAAATAAATATATACACACATAAATTAGATAACCTCCACAAAATATGAATAGAAAGTTGATGATAATCTCCCAATTCTATTGTGTAAAGGGTAAAGAAACTCACAATTGTGCTCTCCAGGTCTCCTACAGTAAAGAAAAGACTTCTTGATGAGATGTTTCCCATAATGTAAAGTGGAGCTAGGAATCTTGTGGCAATAATACTAAAACATAACCATCTAAGTGATTTAGATAACACATTCATTAACATTCCATATCTAAATCTCTAAGGGGCCCCTCCCTCCTCTTTGTTTCCCTTTCTTGTTCTGAGTTTTTTCCTTAGCACTTTTGAACAAAGCAGGGAAGAAGCTCTTTTGTTTATTTAAAAAGGCTTTTTAAGGTATCTGATAATTGCTTCTGTAAAATAATTTCAAAAAGATCACGGAAATGTTCTTTAACATTAGTTTCGCCTTCAACAAGCCATGTTGCTATGGTCCTTTGTCTCCATGTCACAGAAGGGTCTGTTTGGCAGTGTCCAAGTACAGTACTGAGAAGAGGCAACAAACAATGATGCCAACAACACGTGCTTTCAGATGAACCACTATTTAATAGTCGAGTCACTCAGTTTGGAGTCAGATACTGGTTTGGCCTGGTACTGGTTTGGGTCTTGAGTTAACAAGTCTTCACCAAGTTATCAAGTCAGGGATTTCAAATACTGTGTCTCTGGGATTATGGTGTGAAAATAAAATCCCACCTATATCAAAGTCCTTTGTAAACTTTATAAGCTATCATTTAATTTGTGAGTATGCCAAGAATGAAAGGGACTCTGTTTTTATAACATATTGCTTGTAGTGGACTTTGCATCCTCAAAGAGTTCAAGAAAAGGTGTGAGTACTTTTCAAAATATGACTTCGTAGGCTAGGGTAAAAAAGGTTTCATAAAGATTGTCCTAAATATTTAAAAAATTAAATAAATATGTACTGCTTTTAGCAGTTTGAATAGTTATTAGGCTTTTATTTATATGTTGTTATTTTTTGGAGATGATATATTGATTTTCCATGCTATTTTAACAAATGAAAGGTGGGCGTTAAACACTTAGACTATAAATGACACACCTCTGTGTTCAAATCTTACTTTTTACCATATAAGGTGGAAGCCTCAGTAAAAAGAGGCTTCTATGTCTCTGTGTTTGTTTCTCCTCTGTAGAATTCAAATGGTAAATTCTGCTTAGTCTTTTTTTTTTTCCTGTTAGTGTAAATTTATTTTTTATTTTTTAATATAAATTTATTTATTTTAATTGGAGGCTAATTACTTTACAATATTGTATTGGTTTTGCCATACATCAACATGAATCCACCATCCTGAACCCCCCTCCCACCTCCCTCCCTGTACCATTCCTCTGGGTCATCTCAGTGCACCAGCCCCAAGCATCCAGTATCATGCATTGAACCTGGACTGGCAATTCATTTCATATATGATATTATACATGTTTCAATGCCATTCTCCCAAATCATCCCACCCTCTCCCTATGAAGATTAAGGTAACAAACGTAAAAGCTCAGAAGCTCAGAGCCGAACATAACACACAAATCTGTGATCAATAAGTGGTAACTATACTTAAATTAGTGTTTGAAAATTTTGAAAGTTTTATGAAACTTGCAAGGATCATTTTATCTTCAAGCATGTAATTACTGAGTCTCAACACAGACACTGTGCTCCCTTTGTGCTCCAAGATTTTGGATTTTGGCTTTATCAGTTCCATTTGATCCTCCTAAACCATTAAGTCTTGATTACAGGGAGTCTCACAGGAGAATAAACAGAGGAGGCAAACAGCAGCAGGCTCTCTGGCCTCTTACGGCACTCCCAGCAGGAACATTTTTAAACCAATCAATGCTAAATCTCATTAGACTTGAAGTCAACATCAAGATATCCATGTTTTGACCAGTAAAAAAAGTAGATAGAAACAATAAACGATTAAATGTTAGAAGTAAGAGATCGGAGAATGGTTTCTCACCTTTCCTTTAACAGCAAAGGACACAAAGTTCTGGATTTTATCTTTTCTAGTATCAGTTTACACATGTAGACTTCCAAGGTGGCTCAGATGGTAAAGTATCTGCCCACATTGCGGGAGACCCGGGTTCAATCCCTGAGTCGGGAAGATCTCCTGGAGAAGGAAATGGCAACCCACTCCAGTATTCTTGCCTGGAAGATCCCATGGATGGAAGAGCCTGGTAGGCTACAGTCCATGTGGTCGCAAAGAGTCGGACACAACTGAGCGACTTCACTGTAGATGACAGTGCTTGTACCAGAGGGGCTTTAAGATCCCATCTCTGGCACTCTATGAATATATAATTACTTACATGTCACCTCATATTACAATGGGGCAGCTCAGTGATACAAATTACTGAGTTCATTGATATTCTTGGACCATATTTGGATATATTTTTATTCAGAGAAAATCTAGTTGAAACAAGTGACTAGAGAAGGACATAAATACAAAGGGAAAGAAGGAAGGAAAAATGGAAAATGAGAGGGAAGAAGATTATATTGTTGGTGTGGTAAGAATAATCAGGGGTCTCTATGTAAGTGGAACCATGGAGTTTTATGTACAGGGAATAACATATTGTATTTTAATTTTTTTTTTTTTTTTAATTTACTGCCAACCTCCTCTCCTCCCTCAGCTTTGAGTCTGGAAAGCTCTATATAACTTCTTGTCATTTCATCTGGGGTCGGGGTGCAGAGGTTACTCTGATTTACCATGCTCTAGTAAATATACCACCTCTATTACATCTGCAAACATGCATTCATAGGCATTAGTATTTAGTTTTAAATCTTTCATTTGCCAACAGAAAGAGCAGATTCTCTAAACAATAAACAACTATAGAGGAAATAATAAGATACTATAACAAGGAGGTGGTACCTCAAGTCCAAATCTACTAGAAGAGATATCTATGATACCTGGAGATTTGAGAAAGAAGACTAAAATTTTTCTTTCTTACTTAAGAAATTGAAGAGTAATTAATTTTTGTGTGTAATTCATAAATATAGGGTTATATGAAGAATGCAGAGCTGGTATTATAAAAGACATCATTAAGTCTAACATGATGCTGTGACCTAAATTCTAAGAAAATCTTTTGAGAATCAAGGAGAAATAAAAGAGTAATACTAATGAAAAAAAATATTTTGTTAAAGAAAAGTAAAGCTTACAAACAGTAGTATAACTGAAATAATATAGCCAGATTTTAAGAAAGTCACTGGTAGAGAAGACATTGCACAAAAAGACATTGTTACTTTGATGATAAATTAATCATTTGAGAGATTGAGAGATACTCTCAAATTAGTGACAAACCAGAGAGATCAGAATTAATTTTAATATCCATATAATTTCCAAGAACTTAGAAGTTTAAACAAATGTAATTTGATTATACGCTCTTATTTAGGGGGAAAAAAGCAAATAAACAAATCTATAATGCATAAGGAAAAATAATTCTTTGTTAAAATATAGCAACTATCCACCCACACTTCCAAACTAAAACAGAAAACACCAATATGATCTATATACTGAAAGAGATCAAGACAGGGATAATGCTTGCAGCTCTGGGCAATTTTGTATGTGTGAGCTAGAGAGTAGTGGAAAATAAATTGCAGTGACTGGTCAACTGGAATGGCCAAGGCATTTCCTAGGATGAATGTTCAAAATTCCTTCTACTGTTAGTGACAATAGGACTATATATCATATAAAGAGAAATCTAATATAACATATATCATTCAAGTTTATCCCATTGCTGAAAATAAAAGGCATACTCTCAATAGATGAGGACAAAATAAAGTGAAAGGAATTAATGCTAGTAAATGATCAAGTGTTTGACATATTCACAATACTGTCTTTTATTCATTAAACCCTATATATAAAAACAGCCCATCTGCAAAAATTTTAAAAAATGTAGATATTAGTTTGAATGATTTTTTAGTAATTCCTTTGAAGTGATGAAGGCCTGAATTAGAATACTGGCAGGAATTTGAGAGCTGTTTTTCAGGAAGACCAGAAAGGATTTGGTTTTGAATTGCATAGTTTTAATGAAAAGCAAGAGAATTTCACAACCATGTCTCAAGCCTTCATAACATTGATAAAAAATAGGAAAACTGAGAGAAGGTCCATCAGATCTCCTCTGATAACAGAGCTATTAAGCATGTACAGTATGGAAAAGAGCTTCCCTGGTGGCTCAGACAGTAAAAAATCCACCTGCAATGCAGGAGACCTAGGCTTGATCCCTGGGGTAGGGAAGATACCCTGGAGAAGAGAATAGCTACCCACTCCAGTATTTTTGCCTGGAGAATCCCATGGACAGAGGAGCCTGAGGGCTGCAATCCATGGGGTGACAAAGAGTTTGTATAGAACTATTACAAAAATGAGGATTTTTTTAAAGTATACTTAAAAATACATCATGTCTTTGTTCATGTCAGAGTTTCTGTTTAGTTTTGACTTTTGCTTTCTTCTGATCCATTTCAGTCCCAACCTACCAAAACTCCACTTCTACTCCAAGCTAGATTCAAATACAGCCACAAATGACTTTCTATAGCCTCTTAAGCTGATTTGGTCTTTTTCCTACAATACCAGGCATATTGCCCTCAGTACATTATTTCCTCAACTAGAATATTAATTTTTTGAGGGAACAAGGTTGCTTTTACCTCTGTACTCTCTTGCCCAACACAGTGTCTGGCCCAAGATAAACATTCACTATATTAATTCATTTGCTCTTTCATTATAATAACCTAACAAACTAAAAGATTACTACTTAGGTAACACTTTGGGGCAAAAAATACCTAGTGATATGGATTATCCTAGTAAGAATAGCTTTTTCTCCTGCCTTGATAGATAAAAAAAAAAAAAAAAAAAACCCAAATATCATATCAAAGATACTGTGCAGGAATCCTTGACATAATTTTGGAAGAAATGTAAAAGCAATATCCTGAGACTACAATCATTTATCATCAAGTAGCAGCTGTTGTTAGAATTGATATTGATCCTTGGTAAATTGCAACCAGAGTAACCTTGTTGTATCATCACAAAATTCTCCCACTACATCATTTAGCTATGAGATGCTTCCTTAACTTGTGTCCTTAGGTTTTTCTCTTCTATAATCAATCACATAAGAAAAAAAAAAAAAAAAAGTGGTGTATAGATGTAACCCAAAATGTTTTGGGACATTTTTCAATTAAACATTTTCTAGAAGAAAATATAACATAATTACATAAAATAAATGATTATTTTGAAAAGCCATCCAGTGGAAAGATAGCTTTAAAACTAGAAAGTGTTTATATGTGATTCAGTTCAATCTTCTCATCACTGAAGTAAAGAAACTGAATCTGATTAAATAATATGACCGAGGCTGAAGTGTCAGAGTTCTAGAATGTGAGATTCCTGACATCCAACTTAAGTTTCTTTTATCCAATTACCATTAAGGAAATGAAAAGTGTTAGTTCCATAAGTTGTAAGAAGTTCAATAGCAACTTGAATTGAGGAACCTCCTTCCCCAAGCCCCTCTGTTATTTTAGGAATATGGATCCTAAGCTATTAAGAGAATAGCTAACAACAATAACAAAAATATAAATTAGCTGAATGTTTTCTAGCATTATTTGCCTTTATATCTATCACCTTGCTGGATAAATATCAACACTGTATTTTTAGCTGATGCATTAATTTATCAAATTTTAGCTGATGATATAATTTATCAAAATATATATAGAATTTGAAATAATGAAAAGCATAATAAAAATAACTTTCATAACTTATTTGCTATAAGAACCTGAAATAATCTGAAATAATTTGCTTGTCAAGCAGTGATTGTATCAATGGGTTTTTCATAGATAATGTGTAGAGAATTTTATAAAAGAATGTAATAGTTTATTATATTGACAAGGAAACAACTAAAAATAAGATTTGTGTGATTCTAAAAGAATGTAATAAGTATTTGCCTAGCACTTCAGATATGCTGCAATTTTTTAAACTGCCTAAAAATCATGTAAATAGTATTGTGCTTATTTTACGAATGAAGAAGCAAAGTTGTCAAGATATTCAGAACTTTAATCCTCTCAGCTAGTGAGCAGGGAGTCTATAGTTAAAAACTGGATTACTTTTTGGTTTCAAAGTCCAACAAACATGCTCAAAAGAACCTTTGATTAAAATTCACCTTAAAATGTTCCCTTACCATGTAAGGTGGCCACAGAACCTAAAATTGAATTTACTTTTTAATGATAAAATAAGACTAGCTTTATAGGAAAGAAGGGGAAAAATGGTATTTTCACATGTTTGAAATTACCATTGAAAAAATAGAAAAATATAGATGAATAATGAGGCTTTCTAAGGCCTAAAAATAAAATGATACTTAAAAACAATTCTTTTAACAAAGACATGAAAAAGTATTATACATGAAAAAGAAGTATACAGATAACATTGTTTAAATAATAATGTGGAATAAGAAATGGTGACTAAAGGCCAAATAATTTCTCATGTGGTTTTCACTTTGTTTTACTAATTCCATTAAGTTAACTCAGACCTTCATTATGAATTCCTTGCATTGAGTGTAAATTGAAATAAACAGAAAGCTGGAATTCAATAATCATTATAAAAAGAAAGATTCAAGCCCTTGGCCTTTATAACATATCATGTTAATGAAGGAAAACTATTTTCTTGAAATTTCCCTGTTTCAATAAAAGTAACGAATTTGTCATGTAAAATTACAAATGTCAATTATGATCTGACCATTTTGTTAAGTGTACAGTGGAAAAAAAGTGCCTCCTTTATATACATTAAAGATGTTGCTCCTTCTTTTAAAGAAATGTTTTATTTATTTGGTGGCACTGAACTCTTAGTTGTAGCATGTGTTATCCAACTTCCTGATCAGAGATTGAACCTAGGCCCCTACATTGGGAATGCAGATCTTAGCCACTGGACCACCAAGAAAGTCCCAAAGATATTGTTCCTTGACATGAACAAAATACTGATATTGAGTTGACTCATTGGAAAAGACTCTGATGCTGGGAGGGATTGGGGGCAGGAGGAGAAGGGGACGACAGAGGATGACATGGCTGGATGGCATCACTGACTTGATGGACGTGAGTCTCAGTGAACTCCGGGAGTTGGTGATGGACAGGGAGGCCTGGCGTGCTGCGATTCATGGGGTTGCAAAAGTTGGACACCACTGAGCGACTGATCTGATCTGATCAGTTGATTTAATCTTAAACTTTTTAGTTCTGTCTCCTGTCTACTGAGTTACAGACATATTTTCATATAAAGGAAAAAATACTTAAGGTCTTTATTTTTGCCTCTTTCTATTAGAAAGCATCACTAAAAACAAAGCTAGTGGAGGTGATGGAATTCCGGTTGAGCTATTTCAAATCCTGAAAGATGATGCTGTGAAAGTGCTGCACTCAATATGCCAGCAAATTTGGAAAACTCACCAGTGGCCACAGGACTGGAAAAGGTCAGTTTTCATTCTAATCCCAAAGAAAGGCAATGCCAAAGAATGCTCAAACTACTGCACAATTGCACTCATCTTTCACACTAGTAAAGTAATGCTCAAAATTCTCCAAGCCAGGCTTCAGCAATACATGAACCGTGAACTTCCAGATGCTCAAGATGGTTTTAGAAAAGGCAGAGGAACCAGAGATCAAATTGCCAACATCCACTGGATCATCAAAAAAGCAAGAGAATTCCAGAAAAACATCTATTTCTGCTTTATTGACTATGCCAAAGCCTTTGACTGTGTGGATCACAATAACTGTGTGGATCACAATAAACTGTGGAAAATTCTGAAAGAGATGGGAATACCAGAACACCTGACCTGCCTCTTGAGAAACCTATATGCAGGTCAGGAAGCAACAGTTAGAACTGGACATGGAACAACAGACTGGTTCCAAATAGGAAAAGGAGTATGTCAAGGCTGTATATTGTCACCCTGCTTATTTTACTCATATGCAGAGTACATCATGAGAAACGCTGGGCTGGAAGAAGCACAAGCTGGAATCAAGATTGCCAGGAGAAATCTCAATAACCTCAGATATGCAGATGACACCACCCTTATGGCAGAAAGTGAAGAGGGAACTAAAAAGCCCCTTGAAAGATGAGAGTGAAAAAGTTGGCTTAAAGCTCAACATTCAGAAAACGAAGATCATGGCATCCGGTCCCATCACTTCATGGCAAATAGATGGGGAAACAGTGGAAACAGTGTCAGACTTTGTTTATTTGGCTCCAAAATCACTGCAGATGGTGATTGCAGCCATGAAATTCAAAGATGCTTACTCCTTGGAAGGAAAGTTATGTCCAACCTAGACAGCATATTCAAAAGCAGAGGCATTACTTTGCCAACAAAGGTCTGTCTAGTCAAGGCTATGGTTTTTCCAGTGGTCATGTATGGATGTGATATTGGATTGTGAAGAAAGCTGAATGCTGAAGAATTGATGCTTTTGAGCTGTGGTATTGGAGAAGACTCTTGAGAGTCCCTTGGACTGCAAGGAGATCCAACCAGTCCATCTTAAAGGAGATCAGTCCTGGGTGTTCATTAAAAGGACTGATGCTGAAGTTGAAACTCTAATACTTTGGTCACCTCATGTGAAGAATTGACTAATTGGAAAAGACTCTGATACTGGGAGGGATTGGGGGCAGGAGGAGAAGGGGACGACAGAGGATGAGATGGCTAGATGGCATCACTGACTCGATGGACATGAGTTTGAGTGAACTCTGGAAGTTGGTGATGGACAGGAGGCCTGGCATGCTCTGATTCATGAGGTCTCAAAGAGTTGGACATGACTGAGTGACTGAACTGAACTGATAACAGACCTTATGAGGATGGAGGGGAGAAAAGGTATGGGGCAGGTTGGGAGATGGATTTTATAAGAAAATACCCAGGGAGCTTTCCAAACAATATGTAACTCAGAGGTTGAGGTTGATGCCAAGAGAAACAACTGTATTGAAGAGAACATGTTCCAATCACTTTGAAGCAATCATATGAATAGCACAGAGAGCCTGTACACATTAGGATCCTGAACTTGTACTGATTGGGTGACATCCATCAAGTCCTTAAATCTGTGACAAGTTTCTTCATATTTAAGACAGAGATAATGATATTAGAACCTCATGGGATTGTTCTAAGGATTAAGAGTAAACATGTATATGTTGACATATAGTAAGCATGAGGTTTATTACTGCTATCAGTTTGAAATAAAGTAAATGACTTTGTTTTGGAGAATGAGCAGCAAGTTGAAAGTTTTTTGTGCTTACTGTGGTGGGGGTTTGGTCACTAAGTTGCGTCCAACTCTTGCATCCCCATGGACTGTGGCCCTCCTGTCTCTTCTGTCCATGGGATTTCCCAGGCAAGAATACTGGAATGGGTTTATGCTTATGGTCAAGACAAATAGGATGCTGCTTGTTCCACAAGCTATGACAATATTCTTAGAGGGAGGAGGAGATCAAAAGAAAAGAATTGCTTTCTAGAAAAAAAGTAAGCATCGTGTGTATGTCTTTTCAATTGAAGAAACTTATCACAGGCTTCTCTATGCTCCATAACGGCCAATGAACACTTGATTATAACACAATCATGTTGCATTCTGTCTCTATATCTTTGTGACTTTTGTCAAAGTTGGTACATCCTGAAAGTAGTAACTATGTCAAACTTTTTGAATTTCAATCGTCTAGTAATGCAGAGGTATTCAATAAATTTTGAAGGAGTGATGAACCAATATCAAAAAATAAATGAATGAATTCGTGGACTTATAGTTTTCAGAGAAAAAATGCTATTCACATAGAGTGGACTTAATATTTAACATGAAATGGAAATTATGTTCAGATGCTTCTTTCAAAACTTAAATCTGCATCTTAGAAATGATTCAGAAGCCCTACCAAGATGATTGATTTAGTCCAAAGGATTGCACAGTGTTCTGTTTCTACTTTGACCTCACAGAAAATATCCACTAAATAAAGAGCTGTACTTGTATTGTCTCTTGACCAATAAGTCACATTATCTTATTAAGAAAAAAGGAGAAAGCCTATCTTGGGAAGAATTTTCATTTATTTATAAACACATACAGATTTATTAGTTTGAATTGGTGATAGATTTTCAAAAATTGAAATTTGTTTTAACTAAATTTAAGACCAAAAAAAAAAAAATTTCTCCTTTTGAAATCTTGAAGATATTTTAGAGTTCATGTTGTATTGCCCATGCTTGCCTTTCAAAATTAACTATATGTGGCAAGTTTGGCATATCTTTTGTTGATAAAACTTGCTTTTAATTTAGGAATCACACTGATTTGAGCTATACTATTTATTTGGTAATTTTTGTGCTTGCAGAGTATTTCCATGATTTTGTTTCTCAGAAATAATATGAGAAGTGGTATGTAATACTTCTTACCCTATTTGAGTCAATTCTTGATCTGGAAGTATAGATGGGAGGAGGGATGTTGAAAGCTTGAGGTACCAGGTATTCCTCAGCATCCATCATATCTTCTAAATCTTCTTCATCCAAGAGATTCTGAAAGAACTTGCTGTCGTTTGGACTGGGAAGCTTCATACGATCATCACCCTAAAAAATTGCCCATCAGATACACAGACAAAAATGATTCTTTCCTTCATGTTAAATATGTGAAGTTTGCAGCAAATTTATATAATATCAAAATCATTGCAAATTCATGCACTCATTAAAAAATATTTAGCACAATTACCTGCCATATAGAAGCCTATAACATATATAGATATGACAGGGAAAGATAAATAAATTAAATACAGAAAAAAATCTGATAAATGCCCATTTGAGATGAATAAAGCAGAATGCTATGGCTATTTTTAGAGAGCATAATCCATTTTAGATTTGAGAATAATGGTAGGTTTCATTGCCAAGATGGTGTTTAACTGTGACTTTAAGAGTAAATAATAAAGAAAGAGCAATGAACTTATCAATCTTTATTATATTTGGTTGGTTGATAGTGCAAAGCTATCAGGATACAAAGTATCCATGATTTGTTCTACAGCATAACATTATGAAAGTGATATCATTCAAAATCACAGCAAGCATGGAAAAGAACCTAAATGGGAATGGGAGAAACACCAAAACAATTGTTACTCTCTTACCTCAACTATTTCTTAAGTAGAATTTAAAAATTTAAGTTATAAGATATTTTTGTAAACATTTTTTAAAATCAGAGTTAATTTGGGAAAAAGTTAGATAGAAATCATTGTCTGCTAAAACGTGACTTTTATCTTCATGTCAGACTATTGATATGAAGATATACAGTGCTCTGTTTTATTGAGAAATCTTAACTCAGTGTTATCCAGACTATTTGCTTATGGTTTATGCAAAATATTCACAACAAAATTTACTGCAAATTTAAATGATCAAATCCATTTTTTGTAGTGTTACATATAAAATGTTCTTTTGGTCTATTATTTTATCTATATATATTCATTTAAATCTGAGTTATTGTTTGGTTATAATAACCTGAGATATTATTTTTTTTATTATTTTTTAAATAAACATATTTTAAAATATTTTTCTAGGAAATGAAATGTCAATATATTTAAATATCTAATTCACTGCCTTCAAACATGGACACAATGAAAATGAAAATTTATTTTCTTTTTTTTTCCAAGAGGAGATAATTATAACAATGAATGTAACTAGTAGAGTACTTCAAGGCTTGTCTGAGGATAAAGGCCTTTTTATGCACATGAATAATCATAATTATCTGACAGATCAATAGCAGAGGCACTTAAGTGCTAAGGGAAAATGCTTAGAAGCGGTTCTGACAAGCAAAAGTCATTTCACATTATGTTCTGCTTAGTTAATCAGTTTGTGAGTGGTGATATCCACAGTTCGAAAGTTCAGATATTATTACTGTTTTGTAGTGAGCTTTCCATTGTGCTGTTCTCAAAAACCTAAGTCAAAGGTACAAACCTGAATAACTAGGTATCTTTGAGGGTCTCGAGCCATTCTTGAAAATTCAGCAGCCAGTTCCTTAAATTTAGGTCTACTGTCAGCATCAATCATCCAACCTAGAAATTCACAAGCAATAAAAGTCACTATATCCATAATTAGGAAGAAGTGGGATGCAAATTTTACAAAAATATAGGTTAAGTTTGAAAAATATTATTTTAATAAAAATAACCTGAAAAACAAAGAAAACTAATGAAAGAAACAATTCAATAGGTGAGAGTCTCACAGTTTACTGATATTCATAACTACATGTAATAATAACATAAGCTTTTTATCTTGTTGATATAATTTAAAATTAATTTTTTCATCATAGAAAATATAACCTAGGCTAACCATAGGAACTTAAGAAATCTCAGATCTTTTCTCATTATGTGTAAAGAGAATTTTTTTTAAAAACTTTTCTTTAATGTGTATAGAAGGTAAGATTGGAATATAATTTATCAGTTTATATCAGGAGTGACATGGATTAAAAACTTTGATTACAATGTGATACACTGGCATAAAAGTGAAGAAAAGAATCAAAAGCAACTTTCTTATGCTATTTTTTTTTTCCTGGTGGGAAAAACAACTAATGCAAAGTGATTGGCAATGTTTGTTGAGCAATAGCTGTTCATTTATCTGAGTATTAGCCTTTCCAACATAAAAACACTATCAGCAATTTTCAAGGTATGTATTATTATTTAGCTGGGAGTCTAGATAAAGTGGGTCTTATCTCCCTAGGCTCTATTTAACTGATGAAATGACAAGAATAAAAGTACCGAGCTTTCCTTGATTTTACTGCCAAATGACCCTTTTCTTAGACACTAAAAGTTCTAAAAGCGAGGTAAAAGTCCTTATTTGGCAAAAATGTATTCCTGAGTTTTCATTATTTTATTGGAGCTTCTAAATGAACTATCTAAATCATCTCACTCTACACGGGATCAAGTTATGTAATGCATGTATGTTTGCATACTCTCTTCCATGGATGACTACCAAACAATGTTTGACCTAATAAAGTTATAAAACTTGTTTCTCTGTTTCTCATAATTCAATCTTTATTCTTGTTATGGGAAGTCTTTGGCTGTCATTAATATTATTTGATTTTTTTCTCTCCTAACTAAGCTCAAATGCTCTATATTTTATATGCAACCATTAAAAAAAATGTTTTTGATACCAAGATGTTAACGAGAAAATCAGTGTTTCTGGAACTCTATGGGAACAAAAAAGGTTAAATTCTCAGTGAGGTATCAGTTTCTTTCTAACTAAATATTGAGTAAATAGAACTACGCTTAGAGAAAAGGGCATGCTGACCCAAACTGAAAAGCACATTTTTTATTTCTTCCCTCACTGTCAGAATGTATCACACATGTCATGAATATAAATCTGAGTAGACCTGGGTCCAAAGTCTCATATTAATAAGACGCTTATTCACCTTCACCAGTTTGTTTCTTTGCTAACCCTGTGTAAATCAAAAGGGGCAAACCCCAGATTACACAAGAAAGATTGCTGAATGCTAATCTCATTTAAATTAATTCAGAAACTCCAGAGACTTCCCTAATTCTATTTAAATTAAGAGCCTAGGCTTGCCAAACACATTTATAACACGTATGTGTCTGAGACCCAGAAGGGAGGAAGAAAAATAAGGGAGTTAGATGTAAACAAATGATTTAATTGAAAAAAAGTAAATATTCACAATCTTTTTAGTTCAATATAGATTCATGCCTTTCCACTTCCCACTCTGCCTTGCTAATTTCCTGTTGATTGAGACTGGTAAACTCATTTCCATTTAATTCATCTTTTTAAATGATTAGCTTCAAGCTTCTTTTTCTTTATGTGTAGATCATTTCTTTAGTCTGCTTTTTTTCCTTTAAAGATTATTAACATTATTGTGATTAATTACATCCCTTTGAGAGAAACAAGTTGATTGTATAGAAGTGATAAGAATCAAAGTGAAATAAATAAGAAGCATAAGAATCATATAATGTTGACTTCATAGTATGAAAGCATGATACTTCTTCACATTAAAAAAATTGCAACAAACATAGGTGTTTATATTCTCCTTTCACAATGATCTTTAGAATTTTATATTTTTCAATACACAGAAAAAATTGTGAAGATTGATTAGCAATCTTACATTTGACCATGACCATGTAAACGTCAATAGTGCAGATGGGAGGCTGAGGCAAACGTTCTCCTTTCTCTAATAAATCAGGAATTTCTCTGGTTGGAATTCCATCATAAGGTTTTCCTCCAAAGGTCATCAGTTCCCATATAGTGACTCCTAAATTAGAGATCAATTCTCACATAAGCACATCAGCAATATACTATGAGCAAACCAGCAACATGTCTGTGGCAAAAGAATGCTTTTCAGAGGGTAATTAGAAATAGTCTAATTATACTAATGTTTGTTGACCCAGTTTAAGTTTTATCACATTAGAGCCTGTAAAACAGTTTATTTACTATATACATGTATACTGATACCAAACAAATATGATTAGGTAAAATCTGCTATTGATTAATTTTGAGATTAACATTTTTGCTATTAGAAGTCCTAAAGGTCAAGCTAGGGTTTAGAATGTTTCGGTTACAATAAATAATTGTGCCTTTCTTTTTAACTAATGTGAAGAAAACAAGTAGAATAAAACAGATTCATTTCTTTAGCACATATGAGAGACAGACTGAAGAATGATCCATATGCAAAACAAAATGCATGTAAAGTGATCATCTCCAAATTGAAAGAAATCAGTAATAGTCTATTTCTTAGATAATAACAGTATCTTGAATCACTAGAACATTCTTTCCTTGGTGAAAGCAAATACTCTAAATACTAGCTTGCAAGTAGAATAATATAATATAATATAAGAATAATGATACTGATACGAACAGTAACATACACAGAGCGCCTCTGTATAATCTAATAATTAGCTAATTTAATAGTTATAGTTTTCTTAGGGGTAAAGGTTATTCAGAAATTGTACCTGCTAATACAACAGTATTAACAAGTGAATTTTAACTGATGCATATACAAGTATCTTTCAATATAAAATTCATTAATGATGGTTTTTTTTCCCATTGCCATTTGTAATGAATTATTTATTCACACTGAAGTCATTTTTAGTTTATAACAGTTATCATTGACTGATAAACATGCAAAGCTTAAAATATAAAAATATATGTAAACTTCAAATTATTCATCATAATAGTATCATTAGAGATTATCTGATTTTTTGGTTAATATTTACATCTTATGGATCTTAAATATAGTATAAACATGTAAATTAGTTATGCAATTTAACTTTCAGCCTTATAAAACACTACTTGATTTTGCATACTGAAGAATGATTCATAGAACTGATGACTAAAAGTCAGTGTTCATGACGAAGGCTGAAACAAAGTAAGAAGTAGATTACTGGCTATTCATAGTGTCATATTTATAGACTATGTATTTAATGATAACATTTTATTAATTTATATTTGTAATTATAAAAGAATAGGTACTTTCACATCTCTATCAGGACTTCTATGAGTAAGATACAAGGCAACTACAAATAAAAATAACAGAAAATACAATAAACAGAAACACATCAATATAAAAGTTGAAGTAGAAAAATCAAAACCCCCACTTCTACCAATAATATTCCAATTATATCTTTGCAGAGTTGATGACAAGATACGGTTAAACAGAGATGGCTGCATGTAGAAGAGCAATCTCAAGAAAATTAAATCAGAAACATCTTCAAAACTTACAATTTTATCATTTGAAGATAGAAAACATATTCAATGCATATTTATTTTTATAAAAGTAAAGATGCAGCCAGGGGCAATGTTCCATGTAGATTCACTGTAAATAAGACTATGAATCTTTCTTAGCCTTTTATGACTTTTGCAACCAACTATGATATATAATAAAAATCCTAAAATGCCTTATAGATATGGATTGATGACCTCGGCTATGTTTCAAAACAGAGTTCCCTTTATCTATCTATCCATCCACCTATCTGTCCATCCATCAGATTCTGAGATATTGCAACTCAACATGAAGAATAATAGTATGACCTTAAAACAGGATTTTCTTCAAAAGATACATTTTATTATTAAAAAATGTGATTGCCCTGCCAATATTTTCTTTAATGTATATATGTATTTATTTATTCTAGAAATCATTTAAAATTTGTAGATTGTCACATTTAGTTCAGGGAAACATAAGTAGGAACAAAAAAGGGAAAGAAAAGAAAAAAATCTATTTGATATTATATAAATCTATCTTATATGTAAATCTACTTTATCATGTAATATATATGCTGATCTATACCATATAGTATATAAATGCATATGTACATGTTAATGTATCTCATGTATATTTCTATCTCATATTTAAGTGTATATGATTTATATGTAATGATATATATCTGTTTTTAATTTAGTCCTTTCAGCTTAATTAAGTTTTGTCAAGGGTTCCCCTGTACTTGCCTAATCTCAAACACACAACACTCTGCTTCTAAGCTGAGGAGACTACATGAGTCTTCATGAAAATTGTAACACCTCATACAGTTTACAGGTGTGGAAAGAAAAACTACCCCATAGAAATATCTTATATTTTAAAGATAATTTATACTGTTTTTAGATTAAAAATACAGGTTGTTTAATCTTCTTTCAAAAAATAAAACCTAAGCTTAAATTTGAGTTAAATAAATTGCTTCATGCTTTCAAGACTCACCAACACATTTTCATTTAAAGAAGCACTGAGCTTTTTATTGTTAGAAGTGCTAGTTTTATACAGTTTATGTAAACTTAGAAAAGGTGTTGATTTATTCTTACTAATACTTAGTATTAGTGGACTTAAGTTTGTAAATAGCCAGACAGGCACTAAGAAGCTCATCTCAAAAACTGTTAGATGCAAATAAATAAATGTTCTAAAATTTAAAATCACTGTTCCCATTCATTTATTAATTTTCTAATGTATCTGTTTACTCCAAAAGTAGTTCATAAATTACAATTAAAGGTATAATTATAAATCATCTCTCTTATCTATCTCTCCCCTCACATTTATTGCTTTCATCCTACTGCTTTCAATAATTGGTATTTGTTCTAACAACAATCTCTATTTTCTTACTATATAACTAGATTTCAGTAAGAAAATGCTTTTTAAAAAACATTTATTAAAACATTTGAAAAACATTTATAAAAAACATTTGAAATTATGTTTTCAAAGATCTGTTGAAAATGAAGGCCATAGGAGTCTATGAAAATGTCCCTAATCTAAAACTGCTGCTTTTTGTTTTGTTTTGTTCATCAAAATGATTAGACAAGTTGCTACCAAAGCAAAGGTTATGATAGACAACTCAACTAAGACATTAATATATTACATTTTAGAGAACCAAGAAACCTAAAATGTTTATTTTTGCTTTAAAAGCCTTATAACACAAAGAAGAATTATTTACCATAGCTCCAAACGTCACTCTGATGGGTGAATTTCCTATAATGTATACACTCCAGAGCCATCCATTTAATTGGCATCTACAGAAAAATAAGAAGTGTAAGTCATATAAAAAGTCATTTCTATATTTCCTCAATATGAGTCTCTGGATTCACTTCTCTTGTATGCATAGAAAAATAGAAATGTGTTATTTTTCAAAACAGGGAGGAAATGAAATTTAATCTTAAAAAGAATTAATTAAAAATATTTATTTTTAAAACCTTCATAAACAGTAAAAAGGGAAATAGTATCACTTTCTAAGCTTCTTACTATTCAGTGATTAAGTTACTAGTTAATATTATGACACACAATATCAATTCTAAAACATCTAATACATATATTTTTAATAATGTGGTCATACTGTATTGTTTTCCCCCAAATAAGATTCCCTACATTTTCAGGAACCCTTTCCACCCTCAAATTTCAGGCCACTGATAAAATGAACTCTTTCTACACCTGTTCTCTCCCTCTCCTCTCAGATAATTTGGTCACTAAAACACCTAAAATAACGAATTCCAAAGTTAGCCTTGCTTTGTTCCCCAGCCACAAATGATCTCCCTCAACTTGGGTAGCCAGTATTGAAAATACGTACCATTTTCAAAATAGGAATTATATAAAAGAATATGAGAGGATCAGTACAAATCCATCATCACTGTAAGAAAAGCGACTCAGCTCACATACCCTGCTGCTGATGGGTCAGCAGAACAAGTTTCAACTACGAATGGCAGTGTTATAGAGCTGGGAATATAATTAGATTCTATGGAATAAAGATAAACACTTCTACCTTGCAGTTGAAAGCTTAAAACTAAATAGGCCTTTGAAATCATGAGGTTGGCTGCTCACCAAGGTGACACCAAGGTAATTCAGTGACAGAATCATGGTATTCAGTGAAAGGGAACAGAAGACACATTTAAAGTAATTTCCCTATGGGCAAGGAGTTAGCCGACTTTATGGACTACAGACACTGTTAAAGAAGTAAGTTTAAATCACAGGTGGCTTGATAAAGACTTAATGGTTACTAGGCATTTAAAGCTCTAATGAATCTTGCTTTAGACAAATCTTACAGCTGTATGTTCTCAAGACAAGTGAAGTCATGTGATTTATAGACTTCTACTTCTGTGCAGTCTTGTAGTGAATTTCAAAGCTGTGGTCTCAAATGGTTGCAGTTTGTAGTAAATAGGCAAAATAGGCTAATAAAATCAAGGAAAAGCCAGAGAAAGCTACAAAACTGAAGATTTTAAAAATATACATGTTGTGTTTTGCTTTGTGTTTGTGATAAGATTTGAATATATATAGTTTTATTTATAAGCTTTTAGTATAAAAATCAATGTTTAGCATTTGGAGGCCTGTCATTGTAAAATAATTATAATATGCATCTGGGTGACCCATGATGAGTAAAGGCAAATAATAAACATATTTACCTGACACATTAATTACTTGTTTTTGTTAGCATGCACTTATAGGTTAAGGCTGCATTTGCTTATTTTATTTGGTCTCTTCTGATGTAAGCTCATCCAGGCCAAGCTAGAGAAGCCCCCACATGAACAGGAGGTATCCTCAATAGTTGGCAAAGAATAACAAGCTAAATGTGGGTTAATGAAGAAAGATAAGAACTGGAACTAAGGCATGGATTGAGACCCCATATGGTGAATGAGAGAGGCAGAAAGACAGCTGTCAGGCAGGGCTTGTGGGTGGAGAGTCAGAAAAGTTAGAAGAGGCAGTGGCACTATTTCTTGGGGTAGAATGGTTGACATTCTAGTGGAGGGAGTCAGAGAATACTGGGTTGACCAAAAAGTTCTTTCGCTTAGTGAATTTTTGTTATTGTTGTTGTTTAGTTGCTAAGTCATGTCTGACTCTTGGGACCTCATGGACTGTAGCTCGCCAGGCTCCTCTGTCCATGGAATTTCACATGTAAGAATACTGAAGTGGGTTACCATTTCCTTCTCCAAGGGATCTTCCCAACCCAGAGATCAAACCTGAGTCTCCTGTATTGCAGGCTGATTCTTTACCACTGAGCCACCAGGGAAGTCCTGATTAGTGAATACTTTGTTCAGTAAAAGTCTTAGTGAAAATGAAAAATGTGTCTTTAATTTTTACTTAAAACAAAACGAACTTTTTGGTCAATCCAATAAATAAACTGGTACATCATATGCTACAATGAAAACAAACAAACAAAAAAACAGAGCCAGATAAGAGCAATCTGTTGCTTTTGCTATCAACTTTCCAATATTTATGATTCTTGGTAGTAGCAAGACTTCTCTCTAGTCTGTGAGAGAGAAGTACTTCTCTGATCTCTTTGTGATAGTCTTAAATTAGTAGGATCAATGAAACAATTTATATGGCCCTGGGTTAAAATGTAATCTTTAGAGTTTCTTGGGAGCTACCCACTCCCCATTAGAACTGACATAAAGACCACTTGGATCCAGACACTCATCCTATTTTAGCTACTTTTGAGAAATGGAAGTTGGTAATACATGCTATATATCTATTTTAAATATTCTATTAATATATATGCATATGTATGTGTATGTACATGTATACAACTATATGTATATATAGTTGTGTATGTATGTGTGTGTATATATGTGTGTGTGTGTATATGTGTATATACATATATATATATATAAATATATATATATATTACTGTGGGTAGGACAGAAGGCAAATAGTAGAACTAAGATTTTATAATCTCTTAAACCTCAGGTTTGTTGGCTTCTTTCTATAACATATAAGGAGACAAAAGGATATTACACTATATTTTCAAGTAATGTTGCTCTCAAAAAGATATTCACCTTTCCTCCATCAGCATTATACTCTTTTTCATCTCCTTCCAAGAGTCTGGCTAGTCCAAAATCCGTGATTTTCACATGGTTTGGAGATTTCACTAAGACATTACGGGCTGCCAAGTCCCGATGAACAAGCCGTCTTTCTTCCAGGTACATCATTCCCTGAAAAACACCAAATTTCCCAAAAGAAGCAGTTAATGCCTTGCTTGCTTGCTTGCTAAGTCACTTCAGTCGTGCCCAACTCTGTGTGACCCCATAGACAGCAGCCCACCAGGCTCCTCCGTCCCTGGGATTCTCCAGGCAAGAACACTGGAGTGGGTTGCCATTTCCTCCTCCGATGCATGAAAGTGAAAAGTGAAAGGGAAGTCGCTCAGTCGTGTCCGACTCCTCGCAACCCCATGGACTGCAGCCCACCAGGCTCCTCCGTCCATGGGATTTTCCAGGCAAAAGTACTGAAGTGGGGTGCCATTGCTTTCTCCGAGTTAATGCCTAGGGTTTTCCATTGTCAAAAAAAGGAGTTTCCTAGCTTTCAGGTATAAGTGCTTGATTTCTCTAAGTAATGTAAAAATTTGATAATATTTCCAAAATTAGGGAAGAGGCAGATGTTAAAAAGCAAACCACAAATAGCTTTTGGCTTTTATTCCCAAAAGCCTTATAAAAGCAGAATGGATTACCTGCACATGAGCTAATTGTTAGATCATTTTTTTCCCCCAGGTACTTTATATTCTTTTGCAAACACTTTCATTAGTGAGAATGAACGTGTCCTAATAGACTGGCTAATGGAAAGAGATGGGAATACCAGACCACCTGACCTGCCTCTTGAGAAACCTATATGCAGGTCAGGAAGCAACAGTTGGAACTGGACATGGAACAACAGACTGGTTCCAAATTAGGAAAGGAGTATGTCAAGGCTGTATATTGTCACCCTGCCTATTTAACTTATATGCAGAGTACATCATGAGAAACTCTGGGCTGGAAGAAGCACAAGCTGGAATCAAGATTGCCAGGAGAAATCTCAATAACCTCAGATATGCAGATGACACCACCCTTATGGCAGAAAGTGAAGAGGAACTAAAAAGCCTCTTGATGAAAGTGAAAGTGGAGAGTGAAAAAGCTGGCTTAAAGCTCAACATTCAGAAAATGAAGATCATGGCATCTGGTCCCATCACTTCATGGCAAATAGATGGGGAAACAGTGGAAACAGTGTCAGACTTTATTTTTTTGGGCTCCAAAATAACTGCAGATGGTGACTACAGCCATGAAATTAAAAGATGCTTACTGATTGGAAGGAAAGTTATGACCAACCTAGATAGCATATTCAAAGGCAGAGACATTACTTTGCCAACAAAGGTCGGTCTAGTCAAGGCTATTGTTTTTCCAGTGGTCATGTATGGATGTGACAGTTGGACTGTAAAGAAAGCTGAGCACTGAAGAATTGATGCTTTTGAACTGTGGTGTTGGAGAAGACTCTTGAGAGTCCCTTGGACTGCAAAGAGATCCAACCAGTCCATCCTAAAGGAGATCAGTCCTGGGTGTTCATTGGAAGGACTGATGCTGAAGCTGAAACTCCAATACTTTGGCCACCTCATGCGAAGAGTTGACTCATTGGAAAAGACCCTGATGTTGGGAGGGATTGGGGGCAGGAGGAGAAGGGGATGACAGAGGATGAGATGGCTGGATGGCATCACCGACTCGATGGATGTGAGTTTGAGTGAATTCTGGGAGTTGGTGATGGACAGGGAGGCCTGGCATGCTGTGATTCATGGGGTCGCAAAGTGTCGGATACGACTGAGCGACTGAATTGAACTGAACTGAACTGAAAATGTATTTGGACTGACCCACATATTTTTGTTTTCTTCTCAATATCTTGTTTCATGTCATCTTTCCCCATACACCCACTCAAAACAAATTCAGCTGTCCATACTTTTCAAAAGTATTTCATATAAAGTTTTAATGGAGGCAAAATCATCATTATAGATTCTATCAAGGCTGAGAATTATATTATTCTTATTGCGTACGTGCTAAGTCGCTTCAGTCATGTCCAAATCTCTATGACCCTATGGACTATAACCTACCAGGCTACTCTGTCCATTAGATTTTCTAGGCAAGAATACTGGAATCAGTTGCCATACCCTCTTCCAGGGGAATCTTCCTGACCCAGGCATCAAACCCACATCTCTTGTGTCTCCTGCATTGGCAGGCAGGTTCTTTACCACTAGTGCCAATTGGGAAGCCCTTATTCTTATTAATTATGCAAAAAATGAAATATACCCTAGGGGCATTAAAAGCCTCTAATTTAAAAATTGGTTTTGATGACATTAGTAGTCACTGTGAGAATTCACAAGTGAAAGTACATCATTTATAAAGACCTTCAAATTAGCCTTTAATATATTTTCTTCATAAAACATATATGTAATTAAAAATAAAGTGTATTGCTGATTGCCAACAAGAGATGTAACTGGATCTTCCCCCAATATATACACACACATATGTATATGTACATATACACATGTACTCTTGGTTGTTGTTTAATTGTTAAGTCATGTCTGAGTGTTTTGAGACCCCATGGAGTGTAGCTTGCCAGGCTCCACTGTCCATGGGATTTCCCAGGCAAGAATACTGGAGCAGGTTGCCATTTCCTTCTTCAGGGATCTTCCTGACTCAATCATCTTGAACCCACATTGTCTGCATTGGCAGACATGTTCTTTACCACTGAGCCACCATGGAAGCCCATACACATGCATGCATATGTGTTATATGTATACATATCATGTATATTAGATTACGGACAAGTAAAAAATAATCCAGAAACAATAGTTATTCATTGTATTTCATCAATAGGGAAACCAAGAGTCATGAAACACTAGTCTAACTGAAAGGTTGAAGTAAAACTAAGGAAATGCACTCAAAGGTCTATATTAGAGTGCTCATCTTTTGTTTGAGTGAGCATATTTTTGTTGAAGAGTAAGGGAAAATTCTATATTGGAGGATTTCAGTGGTAAGAACAAATCAGAAGTGTTATAAAATGGTTGAAGCATACTCTCATGCCAATTGCAAATCAATGCTGCTGGCAGTTAACATTACAATTGCAGGATTTTGAAGGATTAATGGTTTCTGATATCAAACAAAAGCTGTGGTAAACAGACATATAAATCAGAGAGGTCAAAAAATTATGAACCGTATACTCCGTGTACTCGGTGTAGTGGAAAGAGAATATTGCTTCAAGCAGCATCATGAGCCGAGCACTACATAAATGCCCATTAAACACAACCAGGCAGATACTGCCTGATATGGTCCAATCAGTCAGCAGTTGGGTGACATCATATGTACTAGCGTTTTCTGAAATCAATCCACAACTGGGATTTATGGGAGCTTTGTCCTCTTTCCTAAACAGTGCCTTCTCCTTGATCATGCCAACTTGGAGATTTCTAGAATAAAGTGAACATGAGAACATAAAACCCCTGCATGCTTTAAAGGATTAATAAAAACAGTCATTGCCTTGGAGATAAAGTCTGTTTGATAATTTTGTCCCTGTACGAAGTGTTCACAAAAACATTCATCATTCTTTTTCTTATCATCTTCATAACAGAATATGGAAAGCATGTTAGAAAGAAGTTGATATTCAGATCCACACACAATGACAGAACACACTATATGCCAAGTACTCTTCGAGACACCAGAAAGACAAAAGAGAGTCAGAGAAGGTTTGTGCATTAGAGGATAGAAGCTAATTAATAAAGTGGGCAGATATGGAGTAAAACTTGACCAGATTGGTGACGTGTGGAAGGCACCTAAGGAGAGCTGTATTTTGAGGACCATCTGTTGTATAGTCTAGCAAGTGTGCATGAGCAGGGAGGCTTCAGAGAGGTACTATGGCCTAAGTAAAGCTTTAAGGATGGTTGTCCACCAGTTGGACAAGGTAGGGGGAAAATTGCAGTAAGAACAAGCACAGGAGAATCAATAGCGTGGCATGCTTGGACAAAGTTACATAACTTTGTATTTCTGAAGTATTATGCATATGGTGGGTGATGAGACTGAAAATAGAGTAAGAGGCTAGATCCAAGAAGGACCCTTTATAAATCATGGTAGAGAATTTGACCTTTGCATTTTATGCAGCATTCGATGTGGTGATGACCTCTTTTTTTTTTTTTAAGAGGAGAGTGACACAATTATCACTGGAGCCTAAAAAATACCACCTGGTGCCAGTATAGAGGCTGGATTACATACAACTATAGCTAAAGTCAGGAGTCACTGCCACATTACAGGAGAAAAGTGAGGAGAGTGCAAAATAAAGGTTGTAAACTGACCATCCATGAGCTATTCCATTTTTGTATGCCGACACTGAATGAGTTTCATAGATCTTCTTTAGTTGGTTACTGGCTATGCTCTTTAAGGGCATTTGATCCCCAGTTTGCTAGGATCCTACTACTCACTATTATTTTCAAGAATTCAGTCTTTATTTGTTTATGATAGTCACCAGCTCCTATATGCATGAATGTCTGACTCTTCAAATAAACTAGGCCAGAAGGAACTAGGGAGAGAACAATTTCAGGGTACACTGATAAAATAACCATCCTTGGTAAATAACTGTACAATGATGAAGAGAGTAAATTGAGAATAAGCCTGTGCTTTTGTAATTTAGGTGGATAATGATTCCTTTAACTAGATATTATCCTAATGTAAATATATGTAAGAAATATATATTCTACTAGTAGGGAACTAATATTCAATAAGAAACTTAAGATTTTAATGACACATTGAGTGTATAAGCAAAGCCCCAAAATTCCAAAAGATCTTTGAAATCCTATACATAAAGCCTCAGCAGGTGATAGACTATCCTGAACCTCAATACAATTTGTCTGTAAAAAAAAAAATTATTTTCTTCAAAATAATGAGAACTAAATTCAGGAAACCAGATGGTAATCTCTACTTTTTTTCTTAGCTATCTGACCATGATTATAAGAGATAAAAACAGAAGCATCTGTCTCATTATCAAATCATCAAAATATGTTTGAATTGTTGCTTTGTAACTATGGAAGATCATCATACAAATGAACACTTTCAACTTATTAATCATGACTGCCACCTTAGTTCTAATTTCAGGTTCTGAATAAGAGTGTTGAAATCTGTGGATTTTTCACAATAGGTTTCTTCACATCACAGTCATTGGAACAAGATTTTCTTACCAGATCTCATTAGAATCACATTCTTTTCTAGATTCCTTCAAAATAAAATCACTCCTTAAACCAGAGCATGATGCAATTAAGTGGGCAGACAGTTATTAGAAATATCAGTAACAAAAATAAACCGAAGTCTCTTGAAGTTTGAAGATAATAGAGGGATATTGCTTTGGACTGCAAGGACATCCAACCAGTCCATTCTAAAGGAAATCAGTCCCGAATATTCATTGGAAGGACAGATGTTGAAACTGAAACTCCGATACTTTGGCCACCTGATGCGAAGAGCTGACTCATTTGAAAAGACCCTGATGCTGGGAAAGATTGAAGGTGGGAGGAGAAGGGGATGACAGAGGATGAGACGGTTGGATGGCATCACCGACTCAATGGAAATGAGTTTGAGTAAACTCCGGGAGTTGGTGATGGACAGGGAGGCCTGGTGTGCTTCATCCATGGGATCACAAAGAGTCGGACACGACTGAGTGACTGAACTGAACTGAATTGCTTTGGTTGAAAAGGAACCTCTTACTCTGCCCTGTAGAAACTCCCATGTCCTTGCCCTGCCAGCTCAGGTGGACTATATAATAGGAATACTAACACTGACAACAGCCTCAGCTAATATTGACTGAGTTCTTAGAACATGGCAGGCATTAAACTAAACATGTCTACATTGGTCGGTTAACTTCTCTAGTGGCTCAGCGGTAAAGAATCTGCCTGCAGTGCAGGAGACACAGGCAGGAGATGAATGTTTGATCCCTGGGTTGGGAAGATCACCTGAAGAAGAAAAACAGCTATCCACTCCAGTATTCTTGCCTGGGAGAGCCCCTGAACAGAGGAGCCTGGTGGACTACAGTCTATGGCATTGCAAAAGAGTCGGACACAACTGAACACCTAAACAACATGAGACATACTACTTATACCCTATTCTAAATATGAGAAAACCCTGATAAGAGAGGTCAAGTTACTTGCTCCAAGTCATGTATCTAATGAGTGGTACAACTGGGGTTTGGTCCCTTGGTGTGGGACTCAAAGTCTGCACATTTAAGCCCACCTCCTCTCTTAATGGATCACTGGGTAGAGTAGGCATACAGAAATTAATGTACATAGTGATGTCATATAGTTTTAAAAGATCCTAGTACTTCTGCAGAAAAAATATATCATCAAATGTTTCTGTGAATTTCAGTGCATAATGAAGGTGACTGACATGTTTTCTTTTATATTTAAAACTGTTAAATTATAGAATTTCTTATAATTTAGCAAGAAGTTAAATTGTGTAAATTGGAAACTTAATTCTTGTTATGGTCACAGGGTATGTAGGATGGTGGAGTGGCTTTTAGCATAAATTCTGGAGTTGATTGCTTGGCTAGAATCCAGAGCTCTGCCATATTCTAGCTATGTGACTCTAATGAGTTGATTAACCTCTCTCTCTCTCTCACCTTCTTCCTCTCTAAAACAGCCACAATAGCACCTATCACAAAGGTTGTTGTGATATCAAATAGCATGTAAAGTACTTAAGTTACTACTTAAGTAGTAGTAGTAGTATACGTAGTAAGTATAGAACAAACTATGTCGTTCCACTGATAGTTATCAACAGTTCCAGTGCATAAGAATCATTTACCCTCATTCACTTGAATTGCCCATTTTAGAAAATCTGTGAGCTTCAACTAATATATCACAGTGGGTGTTCAATAAATGTTTGCAAATGCTGATATATATATACCCATAACTTCCCATCATGAATAATGTGTGGCTAAAAATTTCAGAATAATTACTGTCCAAAATACTATTTTAATAACAGTTCACCTGAGGGTGCTGTCATATAAGGAGAAGGAAACATTAAGGAATCTAATAAAAGATCTGGTGCTTTCCATAAATATATCATAGATTCAGGAATTTAGTGAAGATAAAAGTTATAAACAGAATAGGTCAAAAACTTTTCAATGCTGCAGGATGTTTTCCTTGAGTGAATAAAATAGTATATTTTCTGTACCCAAGTATTTGCCTTTTATCACTCAGCACTTAGGGATATTTTGGGTAGAGGTATTTTAAGCATGGGCTTCCCAGGTGGCTCTAGTGATAAATAACCTACCTGCCAATGCAAGAGACATAAGAGACACTGGTTCAATCCCTGGGAAGATGCCCTGAAAAAGGAAATGGCAACCCATTCCAGTATTCTTGCCTGGAGAATCCTCATGGACAGAACTGCCTGGCAGGCTACAGTCCATGGAGTCAGACATAACTGAAGCGACTTAGCACGTACCTTTTAGGGGCATTTTTTTTTTCTACTCCTTGATCCAAGTGCTGCAGTTCTGATTTTACTCAAACTACTCAGAATTTACTATCACTCAAACCATTCAGAACTTCACCATTTTCATACGTGCTCTGAATGCTGTAATGTGTTTCCAAAGACTTTATATTTTGCTCCTACCTCTTAAAATATGTGTCAATAAACACAAGCTCACTGGGGAAAGTTAAATTTTACTCTTGACTTTCAGGAATGCACTTTAATACAAAATCCAAGGATAATCTTATTATAATTGAATTTAAAGTTTTAATCTCAGGTTAGAACTGACTCATATAAACTACTCTATTGGAAAAAAATCAGGGACTGACAATTTAAAAGTATTGGCGTTGATGAAGTATTGGCAATGACCTTTTTAATCTTATGATGTCTGACTCACAGCTGGCTAGAAAAAATGCATCATTATTATGCTTTAATCCAAAGTTACAATCTATTCTTCCCAGCTGCAGGAAGCTAACGGAAGTCAAGAGAAACCAGACTATTTCTGACAATAAATATTTGCTTCCCACATATAGGCCAGGCGACAATTTCATCAAACACATGCGTGGAGCTAAAATTTTTAAGCTGTAGTCAGTTCTCACAGGCATTAATCTCTGGAGTTAGCAAGAGTACATTTTTTTTCTGATTTCATTCTAATAACCTGAAGCTTTCTTAATAACAGGGAGCTTCAAGAAAGCTATCTTCAAATGAGAACTGCTCCTCTTTTCCACCCTTTCTTCTCAAAGCAATTCTATCCCTGAGCGAAAAAAGAAAAATCGAACTCTAATGCTCTCTACTGTTAGGGCAAAGGATATGAGCATGTTCAAGGGAAGAAAAATACCTTTCTGGATGAAGTGCTAACTTTATCCACATAGCGCATGGAGTGAAACTAAGGTGGCTCTGTAACTGAATCAACTAAGTCTTTTTCAACCAGCCAAAGCTGGTTCACGGTACAGTAGAAAGAACACAGAACTGAGCGTTGCAAGAAAGAAGTCCCAGACAGGCTGCTCACAAGGTTTATGGCCACAGATACTCAATTCACCTCTTCTATAAAAGTGACAAATTGGCCTAAATGATCTCTGAGGTGTCTTCTAGCTTTAAATTTTTATTCCATGATAGATGGGACTGTAAAATACATCCATCTAAAATATTAAATGGTGGCCAATAATAGACACAGAGAACAGTAAAGAAAGAGGAAGAGTAGCTGTTTCACTTCAAATGTTTAGTGAGAACCATGAATACAATTTAGTAAAAACCAGTTTAGTGCAACCCAATGTTTAAACCCTGGCTACTGACTATTTGTGTGACCTTAGTCAATTTATTTGTGTTTCATTTTCTTTTTTCACTAAATGGGGATAATAATAGTATCTACCCTGAGGATTGTCTTGAAGATCCAACACCTTAATATTTGTAAAACATCTAGAACATTCAATATCCTAAAATACCATGTGTTAAATAAATAATCTCAAATCCATCCATTTTATGAAAGATACAATACCACTATAACGGAAAGAAAAGGCAGCCGGTTAAAATACCTACTGGCTACTCAGCACTGTTGGGTGTGGCAACTTCTGTTTTTCATTCTATGTGCCCCTGAATGTTCTTCCTATTATTCTGCTCAAAGGAAGAAAAGCAGATTCACATGGTTGTCCCAGACTGGCTTGGCATTGATACTCAAGTTTAATTTTCATGTTTTCCAACTGCACCTATGATCTTCACAAGACTTGATCAGGTTGCAGTTCTTAAGATGATTTTGAAATATTGAGGACAACTGAATTTCTGTTATTTTAATAGTGTGTGATGAAAACATTATTTGTTGCTATTTGAAATAGTTATCAAATTTGGTTCCAATAATATGTTTGTGCATGTGTGTGTGTGTGTGTGTGTGTGTGTACACAAACATGCATGTAGTAGATGCTATGGTGTGGCACCCAGAAACCTCTTCATGCCCAAGTTCTCAGAACCTCAGCCTCTGGGAATGTTGACTGCTGATGGTTTTCACCTCAGCTGCCTTTGTTTTGGAGCAGTGACCCCACAACGCAACTACAAGGATGCTGCTCTGCCAGGGGTTTCACCCTCTCATGGGAGGCAGACCATAACCAGTAATTTGCTGATGCTGAGTTACAAAGGCCATACCTCCTCTTGACAACTATGAAGTGCTATTCTAGTTCCCGAACACATTATGGGATCAAATTATTCCTTTGTTGCAGTTTTATCATAGTTGAGCTTTTCCTTCTACCTCATGTTGATTTTTCACTGTCTGATAGATGTTGTTCTTGAGAATACTTATGCAAACTCGCTACATGAAAACTTTTCTCAGAGACTGTTTTCTAGGAGCCAACCTAAGGCAATGTGTGTGACTGTTTTTCCTTTATGATCTCAAGTATTCAGAATTTTAAGCTAACCAAACTCTATAATTTCATGCACACTATTGTTATTGTTTCCCTCTATCCTCTATCTCAATTCCATTTCTTATTCATCATGCTGCTGCTGCCAAGTCGCTTCAGTCGTATCCAACTCTGTGCCACCCCATAGATGGCAGCCCACCAGGCTCCCCAGTCCCTGGGATTCTTCAGGCAAGAACACTGGAGTGGGTTGCTATTTCCTTCTCCAAGGCATGAAAGTGGAAAGTGAAAGTAACGTCGCTCAGTCGTGTCCGACTCTTAGTGACCCCATGGACTGCAGCCCACCAGGCTCCTCCATCCATGGGACTTTCCAGGCAAGTGTACTGGAGTGGGGTGCCATTGCCTTCTCATAAATATCCACAATAATGTTTTTAATACATATCCTTTCAATCTGTGTATGCTTACTTTGTCTTATTTGTATTTTCTAACAAGTGTTTTGTGTCATTTCTAATATATAAATAATATCATATATTAAACAGGATCATGTTTTACTTTAGATTCAAACATGCTGCTCTACATAATCTAGTTCTCATAGTCGCACTAAATTACATATACAAACTCACAAACATAAACACATATATAGCATTGTTACCGTCTATTCCTGGATACCAAACTTACCTCCATATTCTTGACACTGCAAATAAGACTGAATTAACCATTAATACTATTTTTAAAATGCTATAAATTTGCTTTACAACATAAATTATCTTCTCTTCAGTACTAATTTAAATACAGAAGAATCTAGACAAACAATAATAGTCACTGTGGAAGATACAACATGGAAAGATTTCTTGTTGATTGAGAACACTAAAATCATATGGGAAGGACAAAATGTAAGTGGGTATATTATCATTATAAATGTTTGTATCTATGAAATAGTTAACATTTACATACACACTCAAGGCCAGGGGATTGTTTTAGGTGCATATGTACAGGAATTCACAAGAACTCAATTAGACCTGTGTTACTATTATTTCTATTTTAAGATAGGGAAGCTGATCCATAAAGAAGTAAAATACTTTCCCAAGAGTGTATGGCAAAGCCTAGAAGAACCCAGATTTGACTGCAAGCACTTCAAAGGCAACAATCTTAATCATCACACCCTATGACCATGTATGTTAATAAACTATATAAAACCGTACATAAAACCAACAAAAGACAGTATATACAACTGAATGGTTGTTAGGTATATAATAAGTGCTGTAATTCAATAAAGAGAAATTTCTGTACATAATACTCATTTAAAACTTATAAACAAACTAGTTTTTCTGGATTTCCTAAGAGAGTACTTCTGGAGGCACTTCATAAACCAACGTTTGTGAATTCAACTATGTACTTTCAACAATTTGAAGATTTCTTGGCATTTATCTGGTATTCTATATATATTTGTGGTTGGATTAAATAAACAATAAGACCAAATTTTAAAAGGCTGTCCAGGCAGTAGCTTTTTCTTTGCACTGTAAGTAGAACAAATGTAAAAATCTGTGACATTTAAGATAGGGCAAAAACAAACCCTGAAACAATTAAGCCAAATCCCAGATAGTAATATAGGGCTTCCCTGATAGCTCAGTTTGTCAAGAATCAGCCTGCAATGCAGGAGACCCCAGTTTGATTCCTGGGTTGGGAAGATCTGCTGGAGAAGAGATAGGTTACCCATTCCAGTATTCTTGGGCTTCCCTTGTGACTCAGCTGGTAAAGAATCAGCCTGTAATGTGGGAGATCTGGGTTTGATCCTGGGTTGAGAAGATCCCCTGGAGAAGGGAAAGGCTACCCACTCCAGTATTCTGACCTAGAGAATTCCATGGACTGTTTAGTCCATGGGGTTGCAAAGAGTTGAGCACAACTAACGACTTTCACTCCATTTCACTTCCAGATAGTAATATTTGAACACCAAGGAAAGTGGATGAGGACACTATTTAAAGATTCCTGAGGTTGGCAGGGGTAACAGAATTTTTCCTTCATTTCCTACAATTTCTTAAAATATTTCTTAGAAATTTTATGCATCACTTTTCCCAAGATTTTGAAAATTTCCATTGGTAAAATTTGCAGAACAGTCTCCTTGTGACTAAAAAATTTCTCTTAAAGAAATAAAGAAATGAAAACAATAAAATAAAAAAGTATGTTAAAAAGCATATATGTGAGGAGCCACTGCTTTCCTACTAAATAAATTACAAGTAAAAAACTCACATGTCTGGATCAAGAGAATACTAACCATGCTATGGTTCTTCCCTCTGATTGACCTCTTGTCAATATGATTACAAATGAGAGGAGTGAATCTTGTAGTGTCCACACTCTCTCAGAGAGGTAAACCTAAAATGGATTACTTCTGCTCCTTAAGCAACTGATCAATAAAGCTGTGGATTGCAGTGAGAACGGAAATGTCTGTGGGTTGTAGCAGTTATCCTTTGTGTCTCTTTAGAAATTAATTAAAAATCAATGAAGTGTGCAGCCTATTAATACAGCAACCTCTAGATCAACAGATAGAAACTGAGCCTTTCTCTGAGCATACATATTGTGCGAATACTCTCGAACACTATAGGGAGGTGACTGGATGTCTGATGCCTTAGTTATCATTGAACACAAACAGATCGTTCCTAACATTCTCTATTTTCACAGAGTCACATGCGACTGGTTGGAAACCATCAAGTTCAATGTGTGGGAATATGTATGCTATAGTTTCCTTCTTAAGACGAGTATATAAATTTTTATGAGTTATCCTTATACAAAGAAAGACTTTGGCTGCAATATAAAACTAAAGACTTACTATAACTTTTATTTTGTGATTTATTTACATATGAGTCTAGGCAGTTGATTTATAACTACTGAATATTTTTAAATAAGCATCTTCCTATGAAAAAAAAAAGTAAAATTCCTAGATGCTAAAAGTCCTCATATGATATAAGCAAATTTGGTGTCTACATGTAATACATGTCATTCAATTCAGTTCTTCCTCTGTTCTATTTGGATGCCAATGGACCTGGTCCATCTATGCAAATGCTTACCCAGCACATTGAAATTTGAAATTAAAATTTGAAATAGTGGTCCTAAAACACCCCCTTCTGCAAGTCATCCAGCTACTTCCCAATGCTTGCTCTGACTGCTTTCCTCTTGCTTAGGGTCCTTCCTCCTCAAAATCTTCAGAAGGATCTGAACTATAGCTTCCAGTTTTCATCCCAATCCCTTGCACTTGATTTGGAAGCCCATTTTGATATATTTCCTTATTTGAAACTTTATACTCTCCCTCTGCCAGAATGCTAGGACTTTAGTCCCTGAGTAAGGGCATAGGAGAAAGACACATCTGCTTTATACCTTGTCTCATTTTCTATCCTGACATTACTATAAAAGGAGCAGATATCATCACAAAACTATAACATGAGGATGGTTTGGCTCTATTTAAACTGATAAGCAGTTATCTTCTGAGTTTCTGCCATCTTCATAGATCTGAGGCTACATATGGGTAATGGGGCTTCCCCCGTGGGTCAGAGGGTAAAGACTCCACTTACAATCCAGGAGACACAGGAGACATGGGTTTGATTCCTGGGTTGGGAAGATCACGTGGAGGAGAAAATGACAACTCACTCCAGTATTCTTTCTTGAAAAATCCCTTGAACAGAGGAGACCGACAGGCTACTGTCTGTGGGGTTACAAAGAGTCAGAAGCTCATGATATCACATTAATGACACAAATTTCACTGTTTCTAGGCCCAATCTGCTTGCAGAGCACCTGTTGCTACTTGCCCCTTTGAAGCCTTTTCTGGGTACTTCTGAGCTCCCCAAGGGAGACTCCCAGAAGTTCATAAATATTTTCTTGGTTCTTTTTCCCAGGGATTTTCAATGATATCTGCAGTCATTAAATCTTAAGCTGGAATTTCTGTGGAAATGCTATCTTTGTGCAGGCTGTGACTTCTTGGTGCTTCAAGAGCTACATCTTATGATAATTCCAAACAGTGAGTGATGCTCTTCTATCCTCTCCTTCTCACCATATCAGAGCATGGCTGTCTTCCACACAGTCTTGGCAAAATGTGCCAACTGCTTCTGAACTCTGTGTCATATTTGGCCCCCAGTTCTATCAACAGCTATTGTTGAGACTGTAGTCTCAAAGACCCCTTCAGAACCTCTTCAAGTAGCCTCAACTCCTTACTCCTTAAAAACTCAGAGCTAGTCCAAGAGATAGTCATGAAAGACTGATTTCTCCCTCTTTGCTTAGCTCTCTTCTCTTTGACGTTATGCATTTTTCATCATTTCTTCATCTTCCATTACCCTTCAACACATGTGCCCACATGAACACAAGCTGTCATGTGCATAACAGAGAGAATAATCTCTCTCTCTTTCCTGTTGTTGTTCAGCCACTCAGTTGTGACCAACTCTTTGTGACCCCATGGACTGCAGCACGCCAGGCTTCCCTATTCCTCACTGTCTCATGGAGTTTGCTCAAACTCATGTCCGTTGAGTTGGTGATGCCATCCAACAATCTCATCCTGTGTCGTCCCCTTCTCCTCCTGCCCTCAATCTTTCCCAGCATCAGGATCTTTTCCAGTGAGTCAGCTCTTTGTATCAGGTGGCCAAAGTACTGGGGCTTCTGCTTTGGCATTAGTCCTTCCAAAGAATATTCAGGGTTGATTTCCTTTTGAATTGACTGGTTTGATCGCCCTGTTGTCCAAGGGGCTCTTGAGAATCTTCTCTGGCACCACAGTTGGAAAACATCAATTCTTTGGCGCTCACCCAAAGTCCTCAAGTAAGTTGACTCAGCTTCTCACTACTGCTTCTCTTGGAATTCCTCACCTGGAACTCTATGATCCAAACCCACTTGAAAATTCTCTTGACTTCTTTGTCTTTGCACTTACTTACCTTGAACACCCCTTCACCACATACTGCTATACTCCTCCAACTATGCTTCACACACAGACTCGGTTAAATTACAACACACAGTTAGATCACCAATTAGGTATCTTTTACCTCACAAGACTTCCCTCACTCCCAATTAGATTGTGCCACTCTATTAACTGACCTCACAATGTCCAATTTTCCGTATCTACCTCAATCTATTTATCTTTGTGTGTGTGTGTGTGTGTGGCCACACCTAGGAGCATGTAGGATCTTAGTTCCTAACCAGAGATCAAACCCACGCCCCCTGAAGTCGACTGCCATAGTAGTCCCTGACTATCCATTTATCTTAAACTTAGCCCTGAGATAATCAATTTTGATAAAACAACTTTCTTTTGTATGGCTAAATCAAAGTTCCTTTATAAAACAGAAAGAACATGCCACTTATATTTTATTAGGCTGCAACTTCTATGCTAAGCTTTAGAAATACTACACAACATCTTATACAATGTTATCAATTTCAGGCGAAAGGTAGAAGAAAACCTCAAAACCATGATTCCCAAATAAGCACTCATCTACTGACATGATTAGTTTATAAAACTATTTTTTTAAGATAATTAAGTACCAAAGAGAGGAGTAGAAATAAAAAGCTATGTTTTGGCTTGTTCAAAATCTAAAAGCTAAAGATTTAATCTGACTGCCTTTCATTCTTTTGCTGCAAACCCTTAAGGACTATGAACTCTTGGAGCTGTGAATGGTGTACTCCTGCTGAGATGACATAATTCAGTTTGACTCTCCTCCCATTTACCAATTTCATCACATTTTAGACAGTCAGTAAATAATAGTCGACTGATTGATTACCTTTTCTTTCTACTCCATCTATTCATCCATACTCTTTCTATTGCCACTGAATCACCAGATTAGGAGAGAAGGAACTCAAAGCAATAATAAATATACTCACATACATATCATTTTACAATTACAAGCAAAGAAAGACAAAAAGGATAATATATGTTTAATATTATTGGAATTAAATTTGCATTGTTTATAATGATTTTTATTATAATGTCCCTTTGTTTTTTTTTATTTGTTAATTGTAGAATAATTGCTTTTTGCTTTCTTTTAAAAATTTTAGATGTTAAATTATCTGCAGATATTCAACCTTACTTACATGTGTTGCAAATTGCTTAGTAATATCTTTACTTTCAGGAACCTTGGGGGTTTTGCACTAAATGCTATCTATTCTTCTACAAAAAATCAGAGTGCTGCTCATGCCCATTGCCAAAATGGAATTTGAAAGTTTCTATCTTTATTTGTGCTTTTTTTTAGTTCACAGATTTAGGCAGTTAATATCTCACATAGAAGAAAGTTGAACATACATATCACACAAACTATGTTCTAAAGGATTATCTGCAATGCATTCCTGTTCATCTTTGACAATTAGAGAGTGAAATATAATGATGACTGTTCTCTTCAGAACAAAACTTTACAGGCTTCAATATTAGCTCAATCACTCAGTAAACACACCTCTGTGACCTTAACCATATTAGTGAGGTTCTCAATTTGCCAGTCTCATTGTCATTGAATCGGAGAAGGCAATGGCACCCCACTCCAGTACTCTTGCCTGGAAAATCCTGTGGATGGAGGAGCCTGGAAGGTTGCAGTCCATGGGGTCGCTGAGGGTCGGACAGGACTGAGTGACTTCACTTTCACTTTTCACTTTCATGCATTGGAGAAGGAAATGGCAACCCACTCCAGTGTTCTTGCCTGGAGAATCCCAGGGATGGGGGAGCCTGGTGGGCTGCCGTCTATGGGGTTGCACAGAGTCGGACACGATTGAAGAGACTTAGCAGTAGCAGTCGTCATTGAATGGGGATATTAATAGTACTTTCCTCACAAAGTTGTTATGAGAATTAAATGTTAGTCCTTGTAAAACTCCTAGAAAAGCACCTGGTCAATGGGAAACACTCAGCATTGTTGGTTATTGTTAATGACCTCTTTGTCCAACACCTGACATTATAGATGATTCTTATTTTTCAACATTTCAGCTTTCAAACAACTTGCAATGTTTTCAGACATTTTCAAGCAAACTTTTATACTTAGAATCCCAAAGATCATCAATCACTACACAACCACATGTTCTGATACTGTTCTTTCATAGAACAGTTTTAATTTCAGCAAAATTATATTTTGTGCTTGATATAAGAGATATACTTAGACACAACAGAAAATGTGAAGGAAGTTCCCTGAAAGTACAGAAAAGGAGAATGTAACATTTTTTGTGTTGATTCAGAAAAGGTGAAATTTAAGGTTGAGATTGAATGAAGCATAGATATTTAAAATATTGGCTTTAATATAGTAAGAGCTTTCTAGATAGGATAAAAAGCATGCAAAAAACCAAAAACCAAAAAAAACCCACAGAGTCTTAATAGGTAACAATATGTTTGGAAAAAGAGTCAAGAAGTTCTATGAGGATAGGACATAAGCTGATGAAGGCTAGAAGTGTCAAAAAGTGTTAGTTGCTTAGTTGTGACCTACTTTTGCAACCCCATGGACTGTAGCTTGCCAGGCTCCTCTGCCCATGGAATTCTCCAGGCAAGAATACCGGAGTGGATAGCCATTTCCTTCTCTAGGGAGTGTCACAAATAAGTGTCTAACTTATTACTACCTACTAAGACATGAAAGGGGTCACTGAAAATTTGATGAACAAATTGACATGATCAGATTTAGCAACTGTGTGAAGAACAGACAAAGGCAAAAGAGATTAGAAAGAACCAAGAAGATTGATTAGGATGTTTGGGTTGGCCAAAAAGTTCATTTGGATTTTTCCATAGCATCTTACAGGCAAACCCCGATGAATGAACTTTTTGGCCAACCCAATATAATACTAGCACAGATAGTGTTTTTGTTTTTCTAATTTTTTTGTTGTATAGTACGTGGGACCTTAGTCCTCTGACCAGGGATCAAACCAGTGCCCCCTGCATTAGAAGCACAGAGTCTTAACTACTGGACCATCACCTTGGTTTAGCATTTGACTGAGGCAGTAACTTGGAAAATTAATCCTGGTTAAGGGCAGCAGATGAAGATGGAAGCTCATCAGTGATAGTCAACCCTCTTATGAGAGGGTGAGAGAATGCAAATTTTTCCAGGTAATACTCAGCAGAAAATATTATTGTTAAGTGAGTGGGTAACAGAAAAGGAAACCAACAAGGACAGAGTGGTATCTTGGGAGGAAATGAGAGAATTTCAGGAAGGTGAAATTAATCTGTGTTAGGTGCAATAGAGAGATCAAAAAAGATAACTGAATGGGGACTCTTGAGTTTGTAAATGGGAATACTGGTGTAGTATTCATCTCAGGCTACCACAAAAATACCATCCTGTCTACGATCCCTAAAGTTCATGTTCTTCTGACTATATAACATATGTATATTTCATTTGAAGAGTCCCTCTTAACTTGTTCCAGCATCAACTCTAAAGTTTCATCTAAATACCATTTCAATTTGGGGTGTGAATCAGCTCCTCTCTATCTGCTAACCTGTGAAGCCAGACAAGCTAGGTGCTATCGAAATACAATGGAAGGTAGGCATAGGAGAGATATTCCCATTCCAAAAGGAGGAAGTAGGAAAGAAGGAAAGGGTGATGTGTCTCAAGCACATCCAAAACATAGTTGAATGAATTCCATCAGATCTTAAGGCCCAAGAATATTCATCTTTGGTTCAATGCTCTGCCTTCAGAGCAAGGACCAATGGGGTTGTAGTCCTGCCTCTGCAGAAGAGCTGGGCAGGGGTCCCATTCCATCCTCCATAGCTCCAGAGAGCAGTCCTAGCTCATGGCTCTGGGTGGAGGCCATTGAGCCTGTGTAAACCAAGGCACCGGCCCCATTCATTTCTAAATTACCTTTTATTAAAAGACATTTCCCCCTTCCCTTAAATAATAGTGAGCATTCACAGCCAAATAGCTCCAATTTTCTTGAGGAGCTACTCAAGGAATTTAACAGCCTTCTTTCATTTTTTCCTGTCTTGATTCCCTTCAGTTCAAACTGATATCATCTGCTTATATGATATCATAAGCTGGTTATCGATTGATATGCCAGCCATACCCTTGGTGTTCTCTTTAGAATATGCTTCCTAATTTTTTTGCAATTCGGATAGGCTGATAATTTTTCAAATCTTTAAGTTTTGGTTCCTTTTCACTTAACAACTCCTCTTCAATTCATTTCTCTTGTTTTGCATCTTATTATAAGCAGTCAGGAGGAACCAAGCCCCTCCTTTAAGATATTGCTTAGAAATCTGGGTTAAATATCCAATTTTACTGCTCACAAGTTCTAACTTCCACAAAATACTAGAACACAGACATAGTTCTGCCAAGTTCTTCTCCACTTTATAACAAGCATCGCCTTCCTTCCAGTTTTCAATTATGTGCTCCTCATTTCCATCTGAGACCTCACCAGAATCACCCTAAATGTTCATATTTCCAGCATGCACCTCAAAACTCTTCCAGCCTCGACCCACTTCCCAGTTTCAAAGGCACTTTCACGTAAGCAGATATTTGGTATGGCAACACCCCATTCTTTGTATCAAAGTCTACATTAGTTATCTCAAGTCACCATAACAAAATACCATATACTGGGTGGATTAAACACAACTTATTTTCCAGTTCTGGAGGCTAATAAGTCCAAGACAAGATGACAGCCAACTCAGTTATCTGGGGAGGGTTTTTTCCTGGCTGAAAGATGGCCACTTTCTCTCGTGTTTCTTCACTTCTTATTTGGGCATTAAATCCGCACTCATGACTTCCTCTAAACCTAAGTACCTCCCATCTCTAAATGCCCTCAGGAGTTAGGGGTCAACAAATGAATTGAGAGGGGGAGGTAGTACATTTCAGTCCACAGAAATTGTGACCTTGTTGAAAGCCACTAGATTGTAGGTAAAATTTGAGAAGGATGGTTGACAGAAAGTTATGCTCTTTTAAAAAGTAAATTAACAGGCAGTCACTTTAAGAAGAAGAGGCAGTTGTTCATCCACCAGCCCCTAGAATTGATATAAAGGATGTATGAGAGGAGCCGGTGAGTCAGGAGAGATTAATAATCCAGGAATACGGCAACATGATGGAGAAATGCTGCAGCTGGGATGAGAGCAAGAATGAAGGGAAAAAGGTGGTTTGTGTAAAGGAAGAAAAACAATTCTTTCTCTGAATCAGCAATGAAGGAAAAGCTAGGAGCTGGCAAAGAGCAACAATGCAGAAGCTCCTGTCTGTCTATCATAATGTTGTTTGGTAAATAAGGAAATAGTAACATATTCTGAGAATCAGAGAAAACATGAGGCACAGAGAAGAGGTTTGAAGTGGCTCAAAGGAGGGACACTGTTCAGATTTCACTGTGTGCACCAGCAAAACAGCTGTCCATGGAGAGGAGAAAGGAAGCTCACAGGAGCCTTTTCATAAGGTAAAGAGAGTCAAAGAAAACTCAGGGACAGTATGAGACAGAAATCATAAACTTACAATTGCATCAAGTCATGTGAGTATTTTATTGTCCTCAAAAGCAAAGAAGCAGAGTAATTGGATATTTGGGCTCATCCAGGGAAAGGTGTTAGCAGTTATGTGAGACAGGAAGACAGAAATCAGAAGAAAAAACAACAACAACAACAAAATTGTAAAAATACATGAATGTTAGAAGAAATACATGAATCTTTGAAATGCAGAATGATTGTGGATATTAACATGCATTTTGAAGTTGGTTTATTCTTCAAGGGCTTTCTTAGCACACATAGGACACAAATATGTCTTTCCATCTAAATATTTAAAAAATAAAATCACCCTTTCCCCAACTGTATTATCAAACTTAATATCAAAACTTAAAAGTATTAGACTACAGTTGTATGTGTGTGTGCTCAGTTGTGTTTGACTCTGTCCTTGGGATTTCCCAGGCAAGAATACTGGACTGGGTTGTCATTTCATTCTCCAGGGGATCTTCCTGAACCAAGGATCAAATCCACATCTCTCACATCTCTTGCATTGGTAGGCAGGTTCTTTACTATTATAACACCTGGGAAGCCCAATAATTGTATGCTGCTGCTAAGTCGCTTCAGTCGTGTCGGACTCTGTGCGACCCCATAGACAGCAGCCCACCAGGCTCTGCAATCCCTGGGATTCTCCAGGCAAGAACACTGGAGTGGGTTGCCATTGCCTTCTCCACAATAATTGTATAGCAGCTGGTAAAGCTATATATTCTAAGACGATGAAACAAGAAGAGTAACTTTTTAATCATAATAATTATCTGACTTATTTTAACAATTTGGCTTCTAATAATTCCCTCTACATTTGTAGTTACAAATAATCTGTGTCTCCCACAGAATTTAATTTTTAATCATCATGTATTTTTAATACATGTATTTATTACATGTATTTTTAATACATGTATTTAATCATGTATTAAATACATGTATTTAATACATGTATTTTTAATACATGTATTTAATCATGTATTTAATACATGTATTTAATACATGTATTTAATCATCATGTATTTTTAATACATTTAATAAATTTTAATACATTTAATACATGTATTTAATACATTTAATAAATTTTAATAAATTTTAATACATTTTATTTTAATACAAAATACACACACAAAACACACACACAGATACTATGCAGACTGTGACAAATACTATTTTTGTATTTAATACAATTTAATACATTTTATAATAATAATTAATATTAAATAATAAAATTTAATAATAAAATCATCATGTATTTTTAATACATTTAATAAATTTTAATACATTTAATACATGTATTTAATACATTTAATAAATTTTAATACATTTTATTTTAATACAAAATACACACACAAAATACACACACAGATACTATGCAGACTGTGACAAATACTATTTTTGTATTTAATACAATTTAATACATTTTATAATAATAATTAATATTAAATAATAAAATTTAATACATTTTAATACATTTTATACATGTATTTTTAATACATGTATTTAATCATGTATTTAATACATGTATTTTTAATACATGTATTTAATCATCATGTATTTTTAATACATGTATTTATTACATGTATTTTAATACATGTATTTATTACATGTATTTTTAATACATGTATTTATTACATGTATTTAAATACACTTTCTCTGTGTCTCCCACAGAATTTAATTTTTATTAATTTAATTTAATTTAAATACACTTTCTCTGTGTCTCCCACAGAATTTAATTTAATCTGTGTCTCCCACAGAATTTAATTTTTAATCATGTATTTTTAATACATTTATTTAAATACACTTTCTCCATTGTGTGAAAGTGAAAAGTGAAAGTGAAGTCGCTCAGTCGTGTCCGACTCGTAGCAACCCCATGGAGTGTAGCCCACCAGGCTCCTCCGTCCATGGGATTTTCTAGGCAAGAGTACTGGAGTGGCTTGCCATTGCCTTCTCTGCAATAATTGTATAGCAGCTGGTAAAGCTATATATTCTAAGACGATGAAACAAGAAGAGTAACTTTTTAATCATAATAACTATCTGACTTATTTTAACAATTTGGCTTCTAATAATTCCCTCTACATTTGTAGTTACAAATAATCTGTGTCTCCCACAGAATTTAATTTTTAATCATCATGTATTTTTAAATAAGAAAGGTTTTCTTGTGTCACAATATACAACATTTAAATAGAAGGGCCTACATTAAGAAAACTATACACCAGTGAAGACCAAAAACTACAGTACAATGAAGCAATACACACAAGCCAAGAACTGAATATATGGATTTAATGAAATCAGTGACCTTGGGTTCAAAATCAGTGGGTTTATTTTGCTGTCAGAGTAAATTAATTTGAATCATAACTTCTATATTCCTTTACGATTGTAATGATGTTTGGCAAAGTTGGACTACCTTAATATGGGTTCACAGTATTCAATTTCATTTTAAAACATCTAATGCATAATACTTTTATCTTTCATGACAAGACTTAGCTCAGTCTGAAATAATCACTGTATTAACATTTTTTACCCATTCAAATAGTCCAATTCATTATTACAAAAACAGCAAGCTTCCCCAGCCTGTCATTAATTCCTACTGTTTTAATTACAAGAAAAAAAAATTCTATGGAAGGCTTTTGTGGATATTGGCAGTGTAAACACAATCTTATGCAAAGATATGAAAATCAAATGGGAGTTTTTTTTTTTTTTTCTACATTGATATTCTGGTAGAAATAGCATATTTTTTGGCAAGAAATTAAAGTCTTAAAACATAATGGTGCTTTCTTTGAATTCAGTCACAAAGAGGCTGCTTAAAATTACATATTAATTTTTACTATTTGGAAACACGAAGGCTACAGTCAAGACCGACATTTTTACAAAGCAACTCTACATCCATTAGGATTTGACAGTTTGTTTTTTTTTTACTCTTCTGTAACCAAACTTCATTTCTGCTTCTATATATTGTTATATTACATGTAAATGATTGTCAGTATCAAGCAATTTAAGTTATTTAAAATTAAGAGCTACATAAGATTTACACAGAAACAAAATTCAACTTTTGAGAAAAGAGATTAGTAAAACGGTTACATCAGTCTTTATAAAGCTGACTGCTTCATTTAGAATTTATGCTATGAGGAACATGGTAGGGTTGTTGAGTGAGGAGAAAACTCACAGTGTATATTTATTTAGCCTTATTTTTATCATTATTATTTTTAACCTAAATCAAAATGTATAACTGAGGGAGATGCTTCTGTTTTTTCCACCTCAAGAATGTGAGTTAAATTGAAACATTAAGAGAATAAGTAACTTTGGGCAAAATACTCTAGTACCTACTCACAGTCTTCTAGAACTGACTGGGCAATTGTATACATACATTTCCACTCAACAATACACACACACACACATACACACACAGATACTATGCAGACTGTGACAAATACTATAATGGAGGTATGAAGACTTATGCTCACAAAGGGGTTAAAAATGAATTTTGAATGGAGAAATTAACCATGAGTACTAACAAAAACAAGACTTGAGTTATACTTCAAAGGACCAATGACGTTTGGAATTATTTTAGCAAAGCTCTATGCTATTAAAATAAAAAGTGCCTAATTACCCTTTTAACATTAAACCCAAGAATAGGTAAAATATTTTCTGTAATAAGGATTCACTTTTAAAAAATGTTTAAAATATGTACGTAGATCTGTGTTAGATTTCTTTTAGCATTTAGGCCATGTATCATGTATCTTCTTTCCAGTATGAGAGAGGTTAGTTTACAAAAAAATGTACAGAACTAAGAATTGTTAGGTTAAAAGTTAAAAAAAATTAAAGGCATTTTCCTACTCTTAAACAATATTTAAAATCTCTTTGGGCAAAATATAATATTTAAATAAACATATTCAATGCATTTCAGTTCTCCCAAATAAAAAGACCAGCCAAAAAAATGTATTAACCACTATTCTATTTACATTTCTAGCATAAAATGTAATCATCTTTATGAACTAAAATTATTTCTATCTAGCCATTAATACAATTAGCACTTAATAGTTCACCTCATAATATAATTTGATAAAAAATCAAATTATTGATAACATTTCTGAATTTCTGTCAGAATTATTAGGTAGAAGTAGACAGAATTTAACTTAAAAACAAATTGTATTCTTACATTATTATAAAGTGAAAGTGAAGTCTCTCAGTTGTGTCCCACTCTTTGCAACCCCATGGACTATAGCCTACCAGGTTCCTCCATCCATGGGATTTTCAAGGCAAGAGTACTGGAGTGGCGTGCCATTGCCTTATCCAGGGGATCTTCCTGAGTGAGGGATCAAACCCAGGTCTCCCGAGTTGTAGAAAGATGCTTTTACCGTCTGAGCCACCAGGGAAGTCACATTATTATAAAATTGTCCTGAAATGCTTCAAATGGTAGCAGAATATTGAAATGGAGATGAAAATAAGATATTTCCTCAAGGATTTAAACATTTTTTTAAAAAATCTAATATTTTATATTACATAGTCAAAGTTCAGCTACTATTTTCATTTATTAACATTTGAGTTAAGACATTGAGTTTATTATATTAGCAAATACTTTACCCATTATAATATAACCATAAATTGAGCTCTAACTCATGAATGTGTTAATTGTTCTTTCCTGTTGAGGACAGAAGCTTATATCCACTTTTAAAACTGAATAGACATAATTCATATGCAATTTAGATTAAATCTGAGAATGAAATAGAAAGCACACACACCATCTGTGAAGAAATATCCTCATCCCTAATTAATATGTATCATGTATTTTAGCCCATCTCATTACTAAAGACAAGTTATAAAATATAAAATTGGGTTTAATAAAAGAAAGTCAATTTAATGGAAATGAGAAATTACCTATAGGGATATTGCTAATGTTGTCTACAATAGTCTATGGCTAAAGAAGGATAACTTGATTCCCATGTGAGCCAGAGAACTGGTTGTTAGTGTGCTTAGAAGAAGACAGGAAGGAGCCTCTATTGGCTGACTAGGAATGAATTATCATTCAAAAAGTGTTTACTGAGAATCAATTATATTCTAAGCACTGTGATAGAAAAGATTCCCACACTGGTAATAGTGGTTAAGTGATAAGCACTGTTGTAAGCACTTTACAGAACAACCTCTATGAATAAGAGTGATATTTGTTTATTATTTTCACTTTACAGATGATGAAAATAAGGTATGGTAATATTAAGTGATTTTCCTAATGACACACAGTGAATAACAGAGTTGTTGACAATTTGACTTTAGGACTGTGGAATCTGACAAGTTTATAAGAAAGTCATTGTGCCTGGGCAAAAATAATGGGATGGCCACTTAGTGTGAGATAAGGCAAGAAGGGTATACAAGAGTGACCACACAGATTTTCGATCTACTTTCAGGATTTTGACTTTATCTAAAGAGCAGTGAAAGTCACTGGGAGAAGGCTGGGAAGTAACATAATTGGAACATATTTTGAGAAAATTCTATTGGCTACAGTGGGCAAGATTGATCAGAGAGGGAAGTTAAAAGTGAAAATTGGAGCTGAGGGGCCGTTTTATAGTCCAAGTGAGAGACGATGGCAGCCTTCACTAGGGTAGTGGTAGGAATGGTGGTAGAGATGAGGAGGAGTAGATTGACTTGTAAGATTTTAAGAGCTAATATCAACAGTAGTTAATATCAGATAGACTAGAAGCATGGGAGAGAAGTGTCCAAGGATAACTTCAAAGTTTTAGTTAGTGCTACTTACTGGATGATGATACGTGCAGGTCTGGCTTTTACACTGTTCTGGTTTCTGCTTAAACATCCCCTCAGAGAAGTCTTCTCCAAATGTTTGAACTAAAATATCATTCTCCCCTCTGTAAGTCTCTAAATCCTTATAGTACTCTAATTTTCTTCATAGCACTTAGGACTACCTGACAGAATTAAGCACATTGCTTATTTCCTTGTGTTGTCTGTTTCATCAACTATAATGAAAGTACCATGAAGTCAAACAATTCGTAACTCATGCTTATGTTGTGTGCTCCCCACGTGGAGCAGCGGTAAAGAATCCACCTGCCAATACGATAGATGCAATAGACACGCGTTTGATCCCTGGGTCAGGAAGATTTCCTGGAGGATAAAATGGCAACCCACTCTGGTATTCTGGCCTGAAAAATTCCATGGACAGAGGAGCCTGGCAGGCTACAGTCCATGGGGTCACAAAGAGCTGGACATGACTGAACACTCACACATATACACACATTCACACACACAATTATGTTGTACTCTCTACGCTTTAGAACACACCTTGCACGTCACAGATAGACAATCAATACCTATTTAATGAATAAATGAATGAATATGAGAGTCACCAGAAGATGTGGAATGGTTGAAGTTGTGGATATGGATTAGATTCCTTCACAGAGACCAATGAGAGAATACACACGTAAGCAAAAATAAGAAAAGCAAGGAAAGAAAATTGAAATGACAAAGTTAGAAGGATAGGAGAAAGTCCAACAAAGAGCAATTCAGTGAAAAATCCAGGAAAATATATAACTTAAAACTGAATGACTGATGATGTCAAAAGTCAGAATGACAATATAGGAAGAGGACCCAAAGACACTATTACAACTGGCATTTAGGATGTCAGTAGTAGTACTAGTGTTAAAAGTTTTGCTTAAGAACTAGGGACAGAAGATATACTGCAGTGGTTAGGAGAAGGAACTGGAGCTGGATGTGAGGAGAAGTAAGTTCAGACTAATTTTTCAAGAGATATGGCTATGAAATAATGAGTCGATACAGGGCACCAGGGAGGGATGGAGAGAAAAGGAATGTGAAATGAATTGTTACATAGGAGTTGATGCAGAACTCAGACATGTGTCTTGATGATGACAATCATGAGAATTTAGTCAAGACCCTAGCAATGTAGAGGGACATATAGAACCTGGCATTATATAAAGCTGGTTTAAACAATAAGATCAAACTGAATGCAAGATTCCGCAAAGTTGTTCATTCCCTTTAGGTAATTAAAGAATGTGTTCTAGATTCATACTACTTAAGACTAGGTAATAGTATCCTATTAGAAAGAAAAATTTGGAAAAAAATCTAGTTTTCAATAATTTCAAGTAGTAGTTAGTGCCTGACTTAAGCCAGGCATATAAAAGTACTCATAAAGTATTAGGTACTGAAAAAGTCAAGTTATCAGAAGTAAACTTCTATTACTAGTGCACTTGCTTCTTTTGTCATACTATAGCCATCAACTTTTACTGGAAATAAAATTTTGGAAAGTTTATTTTTCATCTGTACTTTTCTAAGTGGCATTCATCCCAAGAAATAGTTTCCCACCCAAAGACTCAGAACGAAGCAAACATAAATATTTTTATTATTTATAATATAATTTATTATTATCTATATTAGAATGGGGAAGACTCAAGATCTCTAAGAAAAATGGAGATACCAAGGGAACAATTCATACAAAGATAGACACAGTAAAGGACAAAAATGGCAAGGACCTAACAGAAGCAGAAGAGATTAAGAAAAAGTGGCAAGAACACACAGAAGAACTGTACAAATAAGCACTTAATGACCCAGTTAACTGTGATGATGTGGTCACTCACTTTGAGCCAGATATCATGCAGTGTGAACTCAAGTAGGCTTTAGGAAGAATTACTACGAATGAAGCTAGTGGAAGTGATGAAATTCCAGCTGAGCTACTTCAAATCTTATAAGATGATGCTGTTAAAGTGCTGCACTCATTATGCCAGCAAATTTGGAAAACTCAGCAGTGACCACAGGACTGGAGAGTTCAGTTTTCAATTCAGTCCCAAAGAAAGTCAGTGCCAAAGAATGTTCAAATTACTGCACAATTGCACTTATTTCACATGTCAGCAAAATTTTGATCAAAATTCTTCAGGCAAGGTGATAGCAAGTATGTGAACCTAGAACTTTCAGATGTTCAAGCTGGATTTTAAAAAAGCAGAGGAACCAGAGGTCAAATTGCTAACATATGTTGGGTCATAGAAAAAGAAAGGGAATGCCTAAAAAACATCTACCTCTGCTTCATTTAGTATGCTAAAGCCTTTGACTGTGTGGATCACAACAAACTGTAGAATATTCTTAATGAGATGGGAATACCAGAGCACATTACCTACTTCCTGAGAAACCTGTATGAAGGACAAGAAGCAATAGTTAGAACTGGGCATGAAACAACAGGTTCAAAATTGGGACTGTATACTGTATACTGTCACTTTGCTTATTTAACTTTATGCAGAGTACAACATATGAAATGCTAGGCTGGATGAATTACAAGCTGGAATCAAGATTGCCGGGAGAAACATCAACAACCTCAGTTATGCAGATGATTCCACTTTAATGGCAGAAAGTAAAGCAGAACTAAAGAGCCTCTTGATGAAAGTGAAAGAGGAGAGTGAAAAAGCTGGCTTAAAACTTAACATTCAAAAAATGAAGATCATGGCATCCAGTCCTATCACTTCATGACAAATAGATGGGGAAAATGTGGAAACTGTCAGATTTTATTTTCTTGGGCTCCAAAATCAATACGGATGGTGATTGCAGCCATGAAATTAAAAGATGCTTGCTCTTTTAAAGAATAGCTATGACAAACTTAGTGTATTAAGAAGCAGAGACATCATTTTGCCTACACAGGTCTGTCTAGTCAAAGCTATGGTTTCTCCAGTAGTCGTGTGTGGATGTGAGAGTTGGACTATAAAGAAAGCTGAGCACTGAAGAATCGATGCTTTTGAACTGTGGTGTTGGAGAAGACTCTTGAGAGTCCCCTGGCTTGCAAGGAAATCAAAGCAGTCAATCCTAATGGAAATCAGTCCTGAACATTCATTGGAAGGACTGATCTTGAGGCTGAAGCTCCAATACTTTGGCCACCTGATGCGAAGAACTGACTCACTGGAAAAGACCCTGATGCTGGGAAAGATTGAGGGCAAGAGGAGAAGGAGCAACAGAGGTTGTATGGTTGTATGGCATCACCGATTAATGGACATGAGTTTGAGCAAATGCAGGGAGAGAGTGAAGGACAGAGAGGCCTAGTGTGATGTAGTTCATGGGGTTGTAAAGAGCTGGACACAACTTAGTGACTGAACAATAACAACAATATGATATTAGCCAAATTAAGTTATGGTAGGTAAATATTCCCAGATACTTCTTTTGAAAATTTCCCACATGTACTGTATGTTTCATAGTATAAAACTTAAATTACATTTGAAAGACATCATACTGATAGAGAACTTCATTGAGTTTTATCAAAAATGATGTTAGGAGTAGTCATGTTAAAAATTTCATATTTTTAGTAATAATTTGTGAATACAAATAATTGAATTGACAAAGTTGTTCTGAACAATCAGTATGATTTAATCTCAAAAATAAAAGATTAAATATGTCTCGCAGAATGATTTAATTCAGTTAGAAAGAAGACATTGAAAATTGAATTCACAGGACTTTCTCCTTCCCTTTTAAGATGTTAAATTCATGAAGATGATCTTCAATTTCTTTTCCCTAACACCAGATTGCATGAGAAAATTTGCAACCTAGCTTCCCAATGATTTACTATTTCTTTATTAATGATCATATATGCCCTTTAATTCAAGGTGCTTGGTAATGGTTTCAACAATGAAATGGTAACGCTTTAAGAATGGGGCAAATTAATATTTGATTAAATAAAAAAATTACACAGCTGTCATTTAGTAGGAATATAATTATATTCAGTTCTTTAAAGAATAAGGTCTCCGAAGTCCTGAGCTCATCTTAAAAGAATATTAAACATACCAAAATAGTAGATATTACTTGGGGCTACTACATAGCACTATTCCAGAGAGTGCTATTCACATAAAAATGTTTGGTTTATTTAATTTCACCATATTTGCACCTCCTCTTTAAATTTCCCTGATGTTCCTCTTATACTCTAACACTCTTCAATATCTTTACTAATTAATTATCATTTAAAAGAGAGAGGAGAAAACTAGGAAAATTGAAAAGTATGTGAAAATTGATAGTGAACGATGAATTCTGACTGCATCCACTCGATGTATTTTCAAATGGAAAGCTCCAAGGTTTTCCTAACTGCTTTTCATGGCAATAGAGAGTTTCGGATCTTAACTTCATAGACATGTGTTATAAATCAATGCTATTACCTCATTCACAAGGAAATAGAAGAGAAGCAGACATGGATCCCAGGACAGTAGCTGTACTTTGTTTTGCATCAGGCTAACTAACACTGGAAATGTGTCTGTGGCAACTAAACCATCTGTTCACTTGCTATTTTGCAGGGTTGTTTGTCTGCTTTAATGTACCTGTACATCCCATTTCACAAAATGCATTAGCATTGTTTCAGAGAACTGTCTAGGAAAAAAAATAGGAAGCCACTCAATTTCAATATTAGTTGTAGGAACAGTGATAATACAGAAACTGCACATATTTTCATAAGGGAAAAAAGCCCAATAGTCAAGTATATAAATCCTAATTTTATTTAGAGTACAAATGTCTCTAAGTATCTTTTTTTAAAAGATTGCAAGTAAATCTACAGACATATATCTTTAATTATATTGTATAGATTTCTCACCATTTTCAACTAGTAAAATACATGCTATCAGCTTTTTAAAAATGGGGTTAATACTATATATGGGGTTAATACTAAAATGGGAGGTTAATACTATAATAGTCTAGTATTAGAATAAATCTAGCCTTTTCTTGTTGCACTGATGTATTTTTTTGAACTGATGTATTTTTATTAAAATTACACATTCACTACATATGTGAGATATCTTTCTTTAAGTATATTTGGGACCTGAGAATATTTATGTAGTGAATATAAATTATGACCTATTAGTACTTAAGAGCATGTGGCTAAAAGCTTACAAGGCATCAAACAGTAGAATATTTTAGTTATAGTTAAGACAGTTCAAAGTTGAAAATTCAGGTTATTCTAAATCCATGTATTTGTTCACTTCACACTTCACATCTCTTGGATCATAGCTTGGATATAGTATTTAGAAAATCAGGTAACCAATTCCACTGGTGCTAGGAGATCTCAAACATTGATTACCAAAAACTAGAGCAGATGCATTTCTATCCTTTTTTTTTTTCAATTTAAATATTTTTAAGGTGAAATTAGTAATTGCAAGACCCCCGAATTTTAAAGACTATATGTGACAAGAGAACGTTACAAAGGATGTCAGTCAAGGGGTTATTAGTTTAATTTTGGACTTCACATCTCCTACACCCTGTTTTAATTAGGATCATTGCAATTGATGTTTTCTAGTGTCTGGAAACGAAGACCCATGAGAGCTCCATTAGCCTTCTTGGGATAACAAGCAAAGGTAATAACTTTTCCTATTAAGCAAACAAAGACTGTGGCCAACTCTCATTTGGCTTGTCAGTGAACCTTCCCGCCAGGATGGTTCTGCCTCTTCACTTGTGCAAGTTCCTGGCTCGCTAGCTAGCACACAGGATGTGCTGTCAATATTGCCTGGTGAGTTTTGAAACAATTGCCTAAATAAAACCCTCTTCACAATTCTATGAGCCTTTCTTCTGCGGAATGTATCAGTCTTTGCTACTTATAGCAAAGAATGTGCTTTATCCTCAATGATGCTCCTTCAGTGTCTTTTTTATTTCTGTCTCCAATAAACCTCATTAGCACAATGGAACAGAAATTACTCTGCTTAGCATGGTCATCTATTTCAATAGCAAATGCTCTTGCCTACACAAATCTCATTTTTTGAGTGTGTGGAACAAAATTTAGCATTGCCCAATCTGCTACTATTCGCTATTGACTGCAAGCTGCAATTCTCTGATGGACTTAAAATAATAATTTCCAACCAGCTAATTTCAGAAGCTATTTCTGTAGGTAATCTAATAGACTTGTTATTTGGATGCCATCAACACTTAAATATTCATATTTCTTGCATTTTGGGGGACAATGGATTCACAGGAGTGCTTGGCCACTCTCTGAGCAGTAGATGGCGGCACTGTTCAGTTGTCTTGTTTTTGGCTGTGCTTTGGTTTAATTTGGGTTTTTTTGTAAGTTAAAATCAATTTCTTTATCATCAGGAAAAAAAAAAGTTTCAAATGGTCATGGATCTACATACAGAACTCATATCAATTTCTAATGATTTGAGAGTACATGTTAAATTATTAACTAAGAATCAAAATCACAAAACCAGTTCATATTATCATGCTTTTTTATACGTGATTCCTTTGTTTTGTCTTTTTTTTTTTTTGAAGTAAAATATGAAAAAAGTGAAATATGTCTACATGTGAATTTCTCTGAAATTAATACTTCTATATATTTAGTTGCCAGTTTCAAGATAGAGTTCTTTCTGAGTTACTAGTAATGAACTGGCTTTGAGTGATTTTTAAAGAGTAGCTGAAAGTGTCAGCCAGCTCTTAGAAAAAAAATTTGGTTTCTTGAAATACCAGGCATTTAAATAAATGGTGATTTGCTTGTTTGTTTTACTCAGCATCACACACACACACATACACACACCACCCCACCCCACACACTTGTCAGTTGCTAAGGCATGTCTGACTCTTGCAATTCCTGGACTGCAACCCTAGGCTCCTCTGTCCATGAGATTTCCCAGACAAGAATACTGCAGAGGATGCCATTCCCTCCTCCAAGGGATCTTCCCGACCCAGGGATCAAACCTATGTCTCTTGTGTCTCCCACACTGGCAGGCAGATCTTTATCCCTAAGCTACTTTATATACCTGCAATTCAAATGTACATTAGTGATAAGTTCATAAAGAGCATGTATTTGTGAAACTACCAACGATTACTGAGAAATCTGAAGTAAGATTCTTCAAGTCTAATCTTTTTTTTTCATTTAAGTAGGTGATACTAATAGCTACCTCAAAGGTTTGATATGAGGACTGAATGAAGTATATTATATAAAACAGTCTGTCATCAGAATAACTCATTTTATTAGTTTAGTCTTATTTTTTCAGTATGCAGTATTCTAGTCAAACAACATAAGGATACCATATATGATTTTGTATCCTAGCACTTAGCATGGTGTCATATACACTTTAGGCATTTAATGAATATACAAATGCAAAATTGAGTCTACAGTATAATATCAGGTCAATCAGCTAAAGTAAATCCAAAAATACATCCATTCATTCAATATTCAGTAAGGTCCTCATGACTGAACTCATACTCTAGCATATAAGGCAGATAAAATAAATACATGTACACAAGATTTATATAAATGTTTGCCAGTGGTTTAGTATATATGTAAAATATTCATATAATCTCACAAAGGTAATAATTTACATATGATACTTTATTATTTATGAAGCTTTTGTAAACATACATATTTTCTCATTTAATCTTTGTAACAACTATTGAATTAAAATACTTAATACTGAGGAACCTGAGACTTAGAGAATTTAAGAGGCTTAATAGAGTCAAGCATTGTTCTAAACCATCATCTCTTTATATTACATCATGTGAAAAGAACCTATAGAAGCAATCCGTTTTGTACATTAAGCCTATATAATATACTTAGATTAAATGGTTTGAAATTGTCCATTTAAAGAGAAGTCTTTATTAATTTTCCCTTTGATGTCATAGATACAATTGCATTTCATAGACTATCTGTATTTATTTGTCTTGCCTTCTGTATTTGACTGAATAGTATATCTGTTAATCATTGTAGAGACAGACAGAAGGAAGCAATCATAGTTGTTATCATTCTCACTAAGACCGTCACTGAGGAACAATACAATCACTCTAACTGCCACTTAATCTAGAGAGGTAGGACTGCTGCTGCTGCTGCTAAGTCACTTCAGTCGTCTCCAACTCTGTGCGACCTCATAGACGGCAGCCCACCAGGCTCGCTCCTCTGTCCCTGGGATTCTCCAGGCAAGAATACTGGAGTGGGTTGCCATTTCCTTCTCCAATGCATGTATGCATGCTATGTTGCTTCAGCTGTGTCCGAATCTGTGCGACCCCATGGACAGCAGCCCACCAGGCTCCTCTGTCCATGGGGTTCTCCAGGCAAGAATACTGGAGTGGGTTGCCATTTCTTTCTCCAGAAGTAGGAATATGTAACATTAAACCTTCCAGGTTAGAGCTGAAACTTTAATAAGAGTTAATGGCAGGGGCCATCACTGTGTCAACAACTACTCTTGAATTCTGCACAGAGAGGTTAAGGTCATGAAGAAGAACATACAGATCTAACCCACAAGATTAATTTAAGGTTAAACTCACAAGGAATGTAATATAGCTTTTTCTTGCTTACATTTCTCATCTATAGATTTCAAGAATTAGATACAGTCAAAGATGATTGAATTTTTATGATTTGGGTTTTACTTCTAATCTTCTTTTGTCTTCCTGATTAAAGTATTGTTGATTTACAATATCATATTAGTTTCAGGTATATAGCATAGTGATTAAATACTTTTTTATATTCTACTCCAATATAGGTCATTACAAGATAATAGCTATAATTCTCTGTGCTATACAATGTATTGTTGCTCATCTATTTTATACACGGCAGTTTATATTTGTTAATTCCATACCCCTAGTTTCTTCCTTCATCATTTCCTCTCCCCTTTGGTTACCGTGTTTGTTTTCCAAAGTCTGTTTCTGTTCTGCATAGACAATTCATTTGTATTATTTTTTAGATTCCATATATAAGTGATATCATACAGTATTTGTCTTTTCACATCTGACATTTCACTAAGCATAATATTCTCTTGATCTACCACACTACTATAACTAGAATTTTATTATTTATATGGCTCATGTTCCATATATATATGTTCCATATATATACATACATGGGTTGCTTCCACGTCTTGGCTACTGTAAACAGTGCTGCTATGCACGTTGGGGTGCATTTCCCTAACATTCTTAAATCAAGATTATAGAAACTACTATAATAGCCTTTTATGCCATTGTTGTTGCTTTTCAGTTGCTAAGCCTTTCCAACCTCAAAGACTGCAGCACACCAGGCTCCCCTGTCCTCTACTATCTCCTCGAGTTCGCTTAAATTCATGTCCATTGAGTCTGTGACTGCTAGAGATAAAATCACCAGTTAGAGGAGAAAATGATTCAGTGTGGGTCTTACATTAATTTACTAAACCTCACCTCACTCATGTGTGTGTACTTCAGATCCTTTTGCCTCCCTATCTTCTAGGTCTTTAGCATGTTCTTGATTCTCTCTCCCACTAAGTGACTAGCTCCATGTGGACTCCAGTCAATTTCATATGAAACAACCAGAAAGGGCTTTTTATTTTCATCCTTACTCTACATCAGTTCAGTCACTCAGTCGTGTCCAACTCTTTGTGACTCCATAGACTGTAGGACACCAGGCCTCCCTTTCCATCACTAACTCCCAGAGTTACTCAAACTTATATCCATTGAGTTGGTGATGCCATCCAACCATTTCATCCTCTGTTGTCCCCTTCTCCTCCCACCTTCAATCTTTCCCAGCATCAGGGTCTTTTCAAATGAGTCAGTTCTTTTCATCAGGTGGCCAAAGTATTGGAGCTTCAGCTTTAACATCAGTCCTTCCAAATGAGAGACAGAATATTGTGAACAAACTTCTCTGCTTTTTCCCCCTCAGAGAGTCTTTCTGGAGATACAATAATTCAGATGATAGAAAGATTACTCCAGAGATCAACAGAAGATTTCCCTGACTTTAGCTTTCCTGAGATTGTACACCCAAAAAGGACATAAGCTTTTGCTTCAAAATTTGCTAAAATACACAGTACTAACAAAATAGAAAATCCAAACCAAACACACAATGAAATCTCTCAACCATCACCGATACTTGCAGAATCTCCTGCAAACATTGAAATGAGCAAAGTCAGTTTTCTACCACTCTAAGAAAGGCATAAAGAGTTGTTATTGATTCAACCAAATGTTCTAAAATACGAGGATTTTTTTTCTCTCCTTTTCCCTTACACAATAATAAAATGATTAAAAGATAATCTTTGGAATTTGAGAATTTTATTTTTAAGTGTATTTCATAAAAACAAGCTGTAATTTAGGGGGAAAAAACACCTAAATCATGTTTTATTCAAAAATTACTAAAATGGTCTGGACTGCATCTTACTGAAGCTTCACATTATCTCAAATAATTGATTATTAACATGTATATCCTAAATGAGCATGTATCAGTGTTCTAAGCATGTTGAAATAAAAAATATTTATTTCTTTAGTAATTTACAGCCCAAATTGTCTCAAGATTCAGTATTGAACTGAAGTTGTATCCAGTACAACTAAGTAGGAAAATGCCACTGTCAACAAACTATCTCCTTGCACTTTCTCTATTTGAATAGCCTATGCTAATTTGACTCCATGAACATGAGTTTGGGTGAACTCCGGGAGTTGGTGATGGACAGGGAGGCCTGGCATGCTGCAATTCATGGGGACGCAAAGAGTTGGACACGATTGAGCGACTGAACTAACTAGCTAACTAACTATGCTAATTTTTTCTTGGAGAAGGAAATGGCAACCCATTCCAGTATTCTTGCCTGGAGAATTCCATGGAAGAGGAGCTTGGCAAGTTACAGTGCATGAGGTCGCAAAAAGTCAGACAGGACTGAGCAACTAACGCACGCGTGTGCACACACACACACACACGCACATGTTAATTTTCTATCAGGAATGGTAATCCCACTACTCTCCTTCTATGAAAATGGAAGAAATTTAAGAGAAATAATTCAGGCACATTTATCCGTGGGGAACAAAAAAACTTTATAATATTCAGCTTATCTCATGGTTATTACTATCTTAGAATGAACATTGAATTGAACCACTACGCATTAGCCAAGTTTTAAATTTCCATTTATTACACTCCACATTATACCCTTTAATATACACACACGTACACACTTTCGGCATATGGTTAGTAGTCAAAGTCAAGTAACTTAGGTTGACAGAGATGAGCAAAAGAAATATAAATTTTAATTGCAGCTCTAGTGGAAGTTAAAAAATAAAACAAAAAGCTCCAATTTTTCTAGAAGTCCCTTGTTTCTGAAATCTCGATAATAACTATGTTTTTCATATCGTCTCACCCAATTCCTATCAGATTTCTAGGAATGCCTAAAATTTCCAACACCACTATTATAAAGAATTACTTTTCAAAGTTCTAAATTACTTTTTATTATTAGCAATCAAAATGAATAGTGTAGGCCTCACCATCTTCTTCCTGAGGCTGTACTTCTTTTAAGTCAAACATTAATATTTTTTCTATTGCTGATAATGATCTTCTAATTTCTACTGAACTGTAATTACTTTGAAAGAACTAACAGATTTATCTTTATAAAATTTTAAGTGTTCCACATAGTCCCTTGAATAAAAGAGATCAATAAATATTTCCTGGATAAATGAATGCATTTGTGTTTAATCTTAACCTCTGCATTTCTAGAATATTAATTTCTTAGAATTGGTTAATATCATTATTAAATCAAAGTTAATATCATTATTAATAGCAAATTAATAATTAATTCATTATTAATTCATATTATTGAACATCTCCATAATATAATCACTATAAAACAACTGGGTATAGACCATGCAAAGTTTAAGCATAATTGCTATTTTAAAAACCAGGTAATACAGTTTCCAAATATGCATATTTTGTCAATAGAATCTTTGTCTTGGCAAATATCTGATAAAACAAGTTCTAGTCATTCGCTTGTATTATGTGTTGTAAATAACTTCTTATATTTCAAGTTTCCATGTTGAAAAATACTGTGAGGGCCAGGCTTTCTATATAACTGATACAATTATACATTCAAGGGAGTAATTCTGTCTTTTTTTTTTTTTACAATTTTCTTGCACTTTTTTCATTACCGTGTTACTTGAATTCTTACAAATTTTTAGTATAAAATAAAATATTATACCTAGAACATATTTTAATCCCAATTTGGAGACTGTAAAACTTTCTTTAAAATAATCAAAAGGAAACGTTGAATCTTAATTTATGTTATTGACATCTCTACCGAAGTCCTTGGTCAGGTGTATTGTTTATCTTTTCCTTAACTCCTACTCTACTCCATCTTAGAAAGTTAAAAAAAAAAAAAAAAAGGGCACAAGAAAGCTCTAATCCAATAACATGGTTTATGTTAGAGAACTAGTACTCATTTGTCTCCTTGTACTAATACTTCTAGAGGTTGTAGGACATCCCTGCTTGAGATTAAGTCAACCAATCTATATATTTTTAAGAGATTAAAATTTCATTATTGTAGTTTTAAAGGTTACTTTAAGACAAAACAAATAAGTCACTTTTTTTTTTTTTTTTTTAAGTCAGAAACGTAAGGAAATGCTTCTTTTACTGGGTGTTTGTGAGGTGAATGCAGAGAGCAATGTCAGAGGAACTCATTAAGGTAATTTCTTTTTCCTTTTGTTTTCCTTTTCCATAGTAGTTCATCTTTTCAGTATCTGGCTGGTTGGGATTTTTTTGTTAACTACTTTGAATTGAGAATAAAGACACAGGTACAGATCAAATACATATGTGATTTAGGAAAATGTGTTAAGAATGGAAATGGCAAAAGGAGGCAAGAAAAAAAATAACCATGGACATTAAATCCTCAAATAAAAAAAAGACATGCAGTACAAAATTGTGGGAAGATAGGCTAAACAATAAAGAAATCAACTAAGCAGAGGTTATTTAGAAGGATAATTTATTAAATGAAAGATTAATTAAATGGAGAATTTTGAAGATGAGAAAAAGGGGAATGGTAACTTGTTTTTAAGGTACTCTGAGACAACCATTAGACAAAATACAATAAACTATGAGGATATAAAGCAACTGAAGGTATGTTTCAATAAGAGAGTGGGGTTATCTATGAGAATCAGTAGGAAAGCCCAGCAAATAGTAGGTCACAGAAAGCATGTTTCATGTAGTCCAGAAATTGGAAGAAGAAAAGGATTTTTCAAAGGAAATGATTGGTGAATCAAGACCCCAAAGAGATAGCATATTGTTTAATCTAACTTGTTCTAGCTTTTACTTTGTAGTGGATTCTCAGGTTTCTTGAAAAAAACAAAACAAAACAAAAAACAAACCTGGCATTCTCAAAGTATGCAATTGCCTTAGTATCCTCTTCTAAGAGACAATATTTTGTAACAAGCTATTAATTTGAGGGAAAAGTATTTTATCAAATTTACATTCATTTTAGTCTATATGTATTTTTGATTTTTGACCCCAAATTACAATTTAAAAACCAAATATGATTTTTGTTTCTCTTCAATCCAATCCCAAACTGTATTTTTTAGATTCCTTTTTATTTTTAAGAAGAAGAAGATAATGCATCTACAATCACACCAAAATTAAGTTTGTCATAAAACAATTTGTTGCTCCTTGGGGATAAACTACTATCATAGAAGTATTTGAAGAACTGATGCTTTTAAATTGTGGTGCTGGAGAAGACTCTTGAGAGTCCCTTGGACAACAAGGAGATCAAACCAGTCAATCCTAAGGGAAATCAATCCTGAATATTCACTGGAGGGTCTGTGACTGAAGTTGAAGCTCCATTACTTTGGCCACTTAATGCAAACAGCCAACTCATTGAAAAAGACCCTGATACTGGGAAAGATGGAGGGCAGGAGAAGGGGGCGACAGAGAATGAGATGATTGGATGGCATTGTCAACTCAATGGAAATGAGTTTGACCAAACTCTGGGAGATAGAGAAGGACAGGGAAGCCTGGTGCGCAGCAGTTCATGGGGTCACAAAGAGTTGGACATGACTTAGCAACTGAACAACAACAACAGGCTTGTTTTAGGAGTAGTTTACCCATTCTAAAATTATCTTAGGATAAAGAGCTTCTGGGGTCAAGGGCTCAGATGGAATCTGCTCTTTAGTTACATGCTGTGATACCCTTGCTTGAAGATGATTCCAAATCTGCAAAAGGAACTAGGAAACCCAGTGCTTTCCTGTGTCATTGATAATTCTCCTTCATCTTAAAAAGCAGAATATAGGGTTGTTGTTTTTTTTCCGAGCTAAGGATTCCTGGTTGATATTCCAGCAGAGGTTATTCATGTACAAATTGCTAAGTTATTCATTCGATTAAGAATGCTAATTTAAAGCTGCTGTGTGGATTCCACACATACACCTCAGAGACTTGGCAAATATTTTTTCCTGGGGTCTTATGGAGAGCTTCTAAGATGGTAGATCAGCTTTAGTTTGCAGAAGCACAGTCTCTTCATAGCTTCATTAACCCAACTGGAAGTGGGCCTCATTTAGCATTACCCAGATGGTTAAATTGAGCTGATTATCTGAGCTCTTTGAAATCTGAATTGTGCTAATGGGTCAGGCAGTACTTCACAAAGTTTAGTGGACCTAGGATGCAGCTGGGAGCAATTGAAAATGCAGATTATATGACACCACTCCCAATGATTCTCACTCTCCAGATCTGGGTTAGAATCAGCATTTTAGCAAGTACCCTTCCACCTCCTCTGTCAGCCTTTTCTGGAAGTTGAATAGGTTAGAGGGCCCTTCCATCAAAGGTGGTTTCCCCTTTCATTCAAAGCAAAAGTGAAAAGTCCTCCAATGACACCCAGGACCCTATCTGATCTAGTCCTCAGTGCCTCTCTGACTTAATTCTCCATCATCCCCCATCACTCTCTTTGTTCCAGCCACACCGGCCTCTTTGATGTTCCCCAAACATGCCCCCATGCATTTTGCATTTGTTCTTCTTTCTGCTTATGGGCTCTTTCCCCAAATATCTGCATGTCTATCTTTTTTATTTTAAGTCTTATCATATGTCACTTTCTCAGTGAGAGCTATCCTGCCCACCCAATTTAAAATTGTACCCCCTCCTCTATGCTCCTTCCACCTTTCTTTGCTCCTGAGCACTTATTTTTATTAATTTTTGATTTCTCTAACAAAAGATAAACTCCACAAAAGCAGGAAAATTTTGGTTTGTTTTGTTCACATCTATAACCCCAGCACCCAAGCCAGTGCCAGGAACATATATAACAGGCACTCACCAAATATTTATTGAGCATATGAATTAATGATGAAACACTGCATGGAGTCATACACTGCTGTGACCTTATAAACAACTGGGGAATATCCACATAAGCTCTTTTGTCAGAAAAAGATCTTTACAGGTATAACTAGAGTTCTTAAATTTCTACGATCTCAACAGTAACTAATAAAAGCTCAAAAGACAGTATACAAATGACAATATGCATTTTGGAGGACCTGATATGTGTGGTAGGCTAATATTTTGCCAATTTGTGCTGGTGGCTAAACATATTGTAGTTAATGCAGAACAGCAGCACCAAAACCATCCTTAAAGTCAAAAAAAGCTATATTTGAGTCAGCTCTGGCTTTCATATCTGTGTTGTTTTGGTCAAATCATTTAAGGATTCCATTTATTTAGTATATTATCTCATATATTACCTCACTGGGGCATGTTCTCTTCGTCTGTAAAAAGACAACAAATAGCAAATGATCCTCCCACCCTGCAGAATCATAAGAATTAACATGAGAAAAGCATTTTTATACAATAAAGTATTCTATAAGTATAAAGGGGTTTATACTTGCCTTTCACATTTAACATCTTAACCTGATGTGACTGAATGTTACAGTAGGGGGCTCTTCATGGACTCACTGTAGCATGTAGTCCCACCTTGACTCAGCTTGGCCAGGAGACATGCTTTAGCCAATGGGATATGAGTGAGCATGGTGCAAGCACAGGCATGATAAGCACTTGGACCCTGGAGCTTATACTCTTGAAAGCCAGATATCAGCTACAGAGAAGGTGGAGCTAGACTCTCCAATCAGGAGAAACCATATAGGAGAAACTTATATGGACAATACACACTGGCAGGTGAGAGGCTCTCTTGGATATTCTGGGCCCAGCTGAGTTCCAGTTGAATGCATGAGGGGCCTCAGACACACCATGTGAAGTGGAGGCACTTTCTGGCTGAGTCCAATCAAGAAAAATGACCTGCTGTTTTAAGCTATTAAGTTTGGGGATGAATTACAATATTGAAACCCTGAGGCTTTTGAAAATGACATCATGGCCCCCAAATTGATTTCCATGGCAGGAATTCTAACACTATATGAAGCAATTGGGGAAGAGGAATGGAAAAGTCTTTGAAAAATCCTGAAAATCAAATCAGACATTCACCCCTTTCACTTCTGAAGACTAAATGACAGCTAGTACATAAGCTATTATTTATTCCTATGAGAAAAGAGCCCTAAATGGAGTAATTTATGTAGTTCACAATAAATTGGAATCCTTGTTGAACAAACAGCAATAAAGTAGAGTACATAGAGACTTCCTGATTTTTCTAAGACTTGCCAACTGAGAGTAGCCAACCAACTACAGAACAATTTTGAATTTTTCTTCTGTAACTTAGAGTGATTACCTCTTGGCAGGAGCCTATTGTTAATGATTAGCGCTTCTCAAAGGGAGCAAATCCCCCAGCAACTTCCAGATTTACCAGTGGGGATCTGCACCTTGGTGAATGTCACATTGATGGAATGTCAACTGGGGTCTTAATTGGTTCTAAAGCTAAGTTCAGATAATCAAAGGTCAGACCCTTTTGCTTTGTGTTAGTAGGGTCCTATTTAGAAGCACTTTGTCTAGCAATTGGCAAAAGGGTGGAAGCAAGGTAGTGAAGTCTCAATGAAAGTACAGGAAGTCACAGGGCATTTTTATTGTCATTCTGTGAGAAATGTTCTTGACTCAAAAGAGCTCTGACATTTTTAAAAGAGATATTGCTAACCTTTTACTTAAAATCTGTATCCTCAGAGTTGGCATTGTTGTTTAGCACAATAGCTTTCACTTTCTGAGCACTAAGGTTCAGAAGCCTTTCCATGTGAGGTACAAGGTGTCTTCCTACTACAAGGAAGTACCATGTTTTCATTTTCTGGTATTTTTTTTTTAAGCCAAGGAACATATTTGATGATGGAGTGAAATATGAATAAGTTTCCTTTTCCAAATTTGTGGTTAACATCCTTGTTATTGTCAAGGAATTCAAGACTCAGAGGAGTAAATTTTTGTTGAATCTAGGACAGCCTGCCAGAATAGTTTCTTTGGTACTGGCTTATATGTGACAGATCTGAGCTCCAACAAAATTTCAAAATATAAGAAAACTGAATGCACTATTTCTAAAATGTTCCATGGTTCAGGGGGAAAAAAGACACACCTGTCACTATCCAGTGCTTTTAAATTTTTCATGGAAGCTCAGTGAATTCTGTAAGTAGAAGAAAAAAGTGAGGGGAAATACTAGGGTTTAAAGGTTTTTGAGGTAACTGAAGGGTAGCAGAATGAGACACCCCTAAATATGCCACTTAGGCATTAGGCTATTTTGAGCTGTAAAGCACTTGGAAAATAGCAAATGCAGCAAAACACTTTCTCTGAACTCCTCTTATCTACCTAAAGATAACTCTCCCCAAATAAACTCATCATTATCAGGCCCCTCCTCAGGAGCTGCATCAACTGGGGAAGAGTAACTGTTGTCACAGGAGAGGAGACTAGATATCAACGCCACACACAGACTTTGTCACAAACCATCATAATTCCCATTTCCTCTCCCATAGGGCCCACCCATCTTTCCTAAAAATTATTTCCTCTCCCCTACAAGGCCTATAGGGCTTTCCTGGTGGCTCAGTGGTAAAGAATCCATCTACAATGCAAGAGACGCAGGTTTGATCCTTAGGTCAGGAAGATCCCCTGGAAAAGGAAATGGCAAACCACTCCAGTATTCTTGCCTGGGAAATCCCATACATAGATAGAGGAGCCTGGTGGGCTACAGTCCATGGGATCATAAAGAGTCAGATGTGACTGAGCAACTAACAACAACAAAGGAGGCCTACAGACCCTCCCCTTACCCTATCAAGATCGTATTTAATCTTGAATGCTAAGCCTCACGGGGCAATTATTCATTTTTTGCTGGGTATCTCCTATGTACATATGATGTATACATGTGGATATACCTCTGTTTTGTTTTTTTTGTTGTTGTTTTTAATTTGTCTTTTATTACTGGGGTCTTAGCTAGGGACCCTCAGAGGGGAAAAAAACTTATTTTTCTCCCCTAAAAACTCATTCTATACAAAGTCATTGAACAAAAGTAGAGCAATTCTCAGGAATCTATGAGGACCTCTAAATGATAATGCTCAAAAGTAAGTACAGTGTTGTATTGAAGTAAAATTTCCACAGTATAAATGGCAATATGTCACTTTCCCCCTCTTTCTCACCGTCTCTCATCAGCATTTAAATAAATACAGATAATTTTCCTTTATTAAATGTGTAAAAGTACAATATTATAAGGTACCTCAGGACGTCTTTCTTGAATTAAAAAATAGTGGCTTTTTTTCCCATAATGGATGATATAATATATATGGCTGGGTTCTAGAAATATGCAACAGACTGGATTCCAATGTCCGTGTTAGTAACCATCCTAAAAGTCCTTCCTTTAGAGTAACAGAACTCCCAAATATATCCTATGTGCCTACTTAAAAAATTCATTAGATGGACCTAGTGTAATTGCATAGCAGCATACCTCTTGCAAAGCAAGTGAAAACAATTCTGAGAAGACTAAAATTTTCTGTAGCAGAATGAACACTGGATTTGGAATTGTTTTTTGTTCTCATTACGTCTTGTTCCACTTCCACTTGCCAGTTTCCTCATCTAAAAAATGAAAGTGTTGATATCTACTCAATCTACCTCAGTAGGTTTGTTATGAGGCTTAAGTTAGGTGATATTCGCAAACACGATTTGCAGAAGTACAAAATAACATACAAATGCACAGGCTTCCTATTAGATGTGTTTTTAGTAAGAGTCAATCTAATTTGTTTTCTATATTAAGCCATGCCCACTTGTCTACATGCTCACAATTCTTCTACCTGTCCATGCAGTGAAACTTATCCTTGGGGGACCTGATGGAAACATCTTCTCTGGAAAATATAAACCAAAAAAGAATATATTCTAGCCAGAATGAATTTCATATTTAATATTGAGTACCTGGAGTTGTGAAAGGACCCTCATTATCACCCTGAATATCCTTGTAGCTCATATGACTAAAAACAGCAGAGGAAAGGTGAGGCCATACTGGGGGAGAGAAGCTGTAAGCCTACCCCTCTTTCACCTTCAGGATACTAAAAGATGCTCTCCAGATAAAAACAAGTACTTAACCCTCTGCCACCAGTCAGGAGGTATAGTGATTCACCAAATACCTATGAACACTGCACTCATCTGTCTCTTAGCTTGTATGGAAAAGCCATGAATTACTTCCTCCAGGGGAAACCTGAAGGAATGATGTAAGGCCACTTCTACACTCAAATTTTAAGCAGCTGCTGACAAAAACCCAGAAGAAGAGAAAGGGGTAAAGCACACAGTGTCAAGTGGTCGGATCATAGCCAGGAAAAGATGTGGATTCATATGCAAGCAGACTTTTGCATGCCTACAGCAATGTCATCCTGTCTTTGTGTAAACCATTTTTCGGATAATAAAGAGAAAGGAGAAAGAGACAGAAAGAGCCAATGTCCAGTCATGAAAAGCTGTACATGGGCGAGGGTTGCTAACACACCTCTGTGAACCCACACAAACCATAAGGCTCCTGTGGAGAGAGGGAAGGAGAAGGAACGAAAGCACAGCCAGGGAATAGGTTCTGCTCAGAGACGATTAGATGAAATGCTTGCCTTCACGAAGGGGAGACAGCATAGTGAGGTGGCTGAGTCTGCGAGCCCACGTGGAGGTTTTCGGCTGTGGTGTGTGAGACAGACAAGAACCTGTTCAAAGGATGGGGGCGGTCTGACAGAGAACAGCACTGTACGTGTAGAAAACCTGGAAGTTACAGACACAGACGTGTTTGATTTCCAGAAAAAGTATACTTCTTGTGACACAAAGGGATGGGAGCCATGCTCCCAAATCTACACACATCATCTCCAATGAGATTATTAATCTTCGGACTTTGAGCAAATATGAGTGACAAAGAACAGCAGCAGTGTTTGAGGTTTAAGAAGAAACAAATATAAATAGGAAAAAAATTAAAGTGGGATTCATATTTTACCTGCCCTCCCCAAATATCAAATAATAAGAATAGCACAGTGGTGTTTTTATTATTACCCTGGGAAAATACCTGCCTCTGGGCAATTTGATTCCTTGTGAGAATAACAACAAAACCACAACAAAAACCCAGAATACCCTTTTACAAAATATATATGTATATATTCTTCCGTTAAAAAAAAAAAACAAAAACCTGAAAGATGGTGAGTCCAGTGTTTCATGTACCGCACTGTCAACTCATCTGGCAGAGATGAGAAAGCTGACAGCCCTCTGGAGGGCTTGAGCTGAGGCTGTGTGCAGAAGTCTGGAACGGCAGAGACCTGATCCTGCATGTAATGAGACCAAACAGAGCTGGGAGGGAAATTCGGCTTGCAAGCCCCCTCAGACAAAGAATCAAGCCGCCAGCTGCCTGCCTGTCATGCTTTAACCTTCCTCTTCAGTGGCCTTCCTTGTCTACTACCGTCAGGGAGAACTGAAAAGGCTGCAGTGTCTTACAGTTAGGTCAGCAGCCACGCAGGTCACAGTGTAAATATATTCATTTATTTATCCATTTATTCAACATTTATCAAAAGCTTGCCATGTGCCTGGTGCTGTGCAAAGTGTTTGGGATGCAAGGATAAACAAGACACACTTTTCACTAGAGACCCTTCACAGCTTGGTGGGGGAAGTGGAAACGTGTATGTATCAACCGTCGTGTGTATGTGGGTCATGCAGGTACATTTCAAGCCAGCTAAAGCTTCTTGCCACAAACATTTCAGTGCAAACCACAAACTGTACAATTAAAAATATTTATCGTTCCTAGTTTATCTTTTCTTTCTTGGACATGGTTAATTTTTTAAATTTATTGTTTTATTAAACTTTTTATCTTGTGTTAGAATATCCCTGATGGCTCAGACAGATAAAGAATCTACCTGCAATGCAGGAGATCTGGGCTTGATCTCTGGGTCAGGAAGAGCCCCTGGAGAAGGGAATGGCAACCCATTCTAGTATTCTTGCCTGGAGAATTCCATGGACAAAGGAGCCTGGTGGGCTACAGAGTCAGACACGACTGAGCAACTAACACTTCCAAAGCCAATTAACAATGTTGGATATATGTATATGTACGGCTAAGTCCCTTTACTGTCCACTAAAACTAGTTTCTTTATCTTTAAAGCTTGAGGAAGATCTCCAGGAAAATGTTTGGGTCTTAAACATAAGATTGGTTAGGCATGAAAGTCTTTTAAATTAAAAAGTTATAAAAATGGGTTTGATGAACTAGGTGTTAATTGGAGTCTCTGTCATATCTAAATCACATCTTAGTCATATATAAATCTTTCTCATGAAAATATAACTGGGGTACCCAGCTCTGCATTCTGGGAAGGAATATAATTGCATACTTGCTCCTTTTTTTAAAAAACAGGAACGGGTTGAGTAGAACAAAGACATTGCTCTGGCTGCTTCCCAGGGGGAAATGGTCAACCCTAAGTGTGTTTAAGTAGTCTTGGGAGGAAGGCTCAACTGTTAAATCATATAATTTTATTAAGAGAGATACCTGAGGAGCTGGGGAATTCTGGCTATAATCATATACTTGAAAAGGCAAGGAACAAAGCACAAGTACTTTTCCTCCTTTTATTTAAAACATAAAACATTTATAATTAACAATTAATCCCTCCTCAAGGCACTTACTGATTTCTTTAAAAAAAAAGCACCATTGTGGTTTGCTGCAGCAATCAAAAAGTTCATATTCAAATAGAAAGAAGTACTTATTCCACTAATGTAAATGGAAGTAGAGATGGAATTTGAAAATTGAGTTCTTAATCAACATTGCCATTTGTATGAGACCTGCTAAATTCTTGAGGGGAAAAAGAGGACAGTGCCAGTGGCACCAGCTCTCTAGGACCTTGATTATGCCCACACGGCCCCTCTTCAGCTCCCTGACTCCCTACACATCAGACCTTGAGATGTAAAATTGGACCGTATTATACAATGGTTCTTCTTTTATAAAATCTGAAAGCAGACATCTTGTCATGGGAAGAAAAATGACCAGTCTCACAAGTCGGCTTGTGGTAGAAAAACAGTGACTTAGCAACAGGTTGCTTTTCTACTGATACTTTCATTTCCTTCTTTACTTTTTTGATGCCTTAGCTTCCTAATCAGTAAAATGAGCATCACTATTTCTGACAGGGAAGCTTTGAAATGAATTTAAAATTTATGCATGATCTCTGTAACACTGCAGAACTAGGTTTAAGCACCTAGAAAAGTGCTTCTCAAATGTTGATGCGTATGTGAATCACCAGTGAATATTGTTACAATGCAGAATCTCACTTAGTAGGAGTGAGATGAGACCCAATATTCTGTATTCCCAGGTCATGCCAATGTCGTGCTGATCTATGCATCCCCCTTGGAGTAACAAAGTTATAAAAAACACATTGCCCAATTGTCATTTCCAAGAATGAGTTCAACAAAAGTCTCTTGTGCCATATGTGCTATGGCTATGTAAATGTGCTATTACTGCATCAGGAGGTAAAGTAAACTATATTTCTCCATCTCCTTTAATCAGAGGGTGCCCTGTGACAAATAAACTTCAGTGAAAGTAATGCTGTGACATTTGTGGGAATAGCCCTTAACTGGCCCAGAAGCTTCAATTTCCAGGCTTTGGAAACCAGGTGCCAGGAGGGGGTATGAATACCTTAAGTCAAAATACACTGTGAGAAACTCAACCAATGTCAGGAGACTTGAGAAGATAAGACAGCCATGGAAGAAGAAGAAAGAGGGAGAGAGAGAGAAGAGGAGAAAGAGGAAAAAAGAGAAAGATTGAGAGAGAAATGGATCAAAGAGCATGGAGGCATCAGTTACGTAAGTGAAGGAACCACAGTGGATCTTTCAGCTCCAGTTGATGCGACATAGATCAGAAAACCTGATTGAACCTTTCATGAATTACTAAGGCACAATTTTGAGCAAAATAAAATGGCTGTTTAAGAACCTAAATTGTGCAATAAATTGTATATCTACCAGTATATCCATCAGTAATAGATAAATCAGAATTTATAAGAAAGGCAAGTATTAAACAGGCTTATAAATGAGGGCCAGAATTTTAAAACTATTTATATTCGATAAATATGCTAACTAAACATTTACAAAAGAAAACTTGGAATGAGCTATATTCTTACCTGCTCCTGGAAAAAAACAGATATTGCATCAAGAAACACCTGGAGTGACAGGCAAATTTGGCCCTGGGGTACAGAATGAAGCAGGGTAAAGGCTAATAGAGTTTTGCCAAGAGAACGCACTGGTCATAGCAAACACCCTCTTCCAACAACACAGAGGAGACTCTACACATGGACATCACCAGATGGCCAACACCAAAATCAGATTTATTATATTCTTTGCAGCCAAAGATGGAGAAACTCTATACAGTCAGCATAAACAAGACTGGGAGCTGACTGTGGCTCAGATTATGAACTCCTTATTGCCAAATTCAGTCTTAAATTGAAGAAAGTGGGGAAAACCACTAAACCATTCAGGTATGACCTAAATCAAATCCCTTATGATTATACAGTGGAAGCGAGAAATAGATTTAGGGGACTAGATATGATAGAGAGTACCTGATGAACTATGGACTGAGATTTGTGACATTGTACAGGAGACAGGGATCAAATCATCCCCAAGAAAAAGAAATGTATAAAAGCAAAACAGCTGTCTGAGGAGGCCTTACAAATAGCTGTGAAAAGAAGAGAAGTGAAAAGCAAAGGAGAAAAGGAAAAATATACCCATTTGAATACAGAGTTCTAAAGAATAGCAAGCAGAGATAATAAAGCCTTCCTCAGTGATCAATGCAAAGAAATAGAGGAAAACAACAGAATTGGAAAGACTAGAGATCTCTTCAAGAAAATTAGAGATACCAAGGGAACATTTCATGCAAAGATGGGCTCAGTAAAGGACAGAAATGGTATGGACCTGACAGAAGCAGAAGATATTAAGAAGAGGCGGCAAGAATACACAGAAGAACTGTACAAAAATGACATTCATGACCCAGATAATCATGATGGTGTGATCACTCACCTAGAGCCAGACATCCTGGCATGTGAAGTCAAGTGGACCTTAGGAAGCATCACTATGAACAAAGCTAGTTATTCATTTAACAAATACTGAATGAATTCCTACTATGCACCAGATACTAAATAAGCAGCCCACAGGTCTGTAGAAATGAAAGGAAGAGTTTCTGTTTTTATAAAACTAAAAGAGTTGAGGAATTTTATAATAGATGATGGGATAGGATAGATAATAGATAGATAGGATCATGTATTATATTATTACGTCAAATATTCTGCCAAATGCTTTACATACACTATCTCCTTTTATCCTTAAAGCATCTTGTGAGGTATGACTATAATTAACTGCATTTTTCAGATGAGGTATAGAGCATTAGAGAATTTCAATCACTTGTCTGTGAGCTCAGTTAACAAGAGATGGGACTTGGACATGAAGCCAAAAGTGGTTAATTCCAGAGAAAGCATAGAAGCATAGAAACCAGCTGAGAATGATACTTTATGAGAACCTACCTAAATGAGAAGACACCTAAACTGGATCTTGAGGGGGATGTCAGACAGGTGAAATTTGGAGTAGGAAAGGAATCAGATAAGAAGGGCAACAGGTACTACAGTTGAAAAATATCGAAGAATGGTGCACTGATGAGTAATAGGCTAGAAAAGCTGAAGTAACAGAAGATAATTCTGGAGTAGAAGGCTTTGTGCTGTGCATTGCACCCTTTTAAGATGACAAAGAATATCTAATCAAACATGTTTTAAAAGATTACTAGCCTTGGTGAGAATATATGAAAGAAGTTTGCTTCTAGAGGTGCGAGACAAGTTTGGAGTGTTATAGGCAAAACATAATTTTATTCGAAAATAAGAAATGGTACAAGGAAGAAAACATTGGTTGTAAAGATATTTTGATGACAATAACAAGTGTCATGATACTCACAACAGTAATAATAATAGGCAACATTTATTATTTCCTATAGTATGATTTGGTAGGCTAAAAAATTCCCCCAGACCAGACAAAAATATACATGTTCTAATCCATAAATCACTGCAGATGGTGACTGCAGCCAAGAAATTAAAAGATGCTTACTCCTTGGAAGGAAAGTTATGACCAACCTAGATAGCATATTCAAAAGCAGAGACATTACTTTGCCAATAAAGGCCCGTCTAGTCAAGGCTATGGTTTTTCCAGTGGTCATGTATGGATGTGAGAGTTGGACTGTGAAGAAAGATGAGCACCGAAGAATTGATGCTTTTGAACTGTGGTGTTGGAGAAGACTCTTGAGAGTCCCTTGGACTGCAAGGAGATCCAACCAGTCCTGGGTGTTCTTTGGAAGGAATGATGCTAAAGCTGAAACTCCAGTACTTTGGCCACCTCATGCGAAGAGTTGACTCATTGGAAAAGACTCTGATGCTGGGAGTGATTGGGGGCAGGAGGAGAAGGGGACGACAGAGGATGAGATAGCTGGATGGCATCACTGACTTGATGGACGTGAGTCTGAGTAAACTCTGGGAGTTGGACAGGGAGGCCTGGCGTGCTGCGATTCATGGGGTCACAAAGAGTTGGACATGACTGAGCGACTGAACTGAACTGAACTGAATCCATAAAACCTACTATTAACTTGTATAGATAAAAAAGAGTATTTACAGATGTGATTATGTAAAAGATCTTGACATGGTTAGATCCTCCTAGACTATCTGAATGGGTTCTAAATACAGTCACACATATCCTCACGTGTTGTTGTTGCTGTTGTTTAGTCACTAAATCATGTCCCACTCTTTTGTGACCCTGTGGACTGTAGCCCATGAGGCTCCTCCGTCCATGGGATTTCTCAGGCAAGAAAACTAGAGTGTGTTGACATTTCCTTCTCCAGGGGATCTTCATGACCCAGGGACTGAACCCACATTGCCTGCATTACAGGCAGATTCTTTACTGTTGAGTCACCTGGGAAGCACGTATGGTCATGAGAGGGAGACAGAAGGATGTTTTACACACACACACACACACACACACACACACATACAAGAAAAGATGACGTGAAGATGCAGGCAGAGAATTGAAGCAACGAAGCCATAAGCCAAAAAATGCTGGCAAGTGCCAGAAGATGGAAGGGAAACTAAGGATGGACCATTTAACGCATGGATGGAGAAAGAGTTGATGTGAAGGAGCCAGAGATGGTGAAATGACAAAAGAAATAGTACCAAGGAGTTCAAAGGAAACATTCAAGGAGTAGAAAATCATAGATGAACAGGGAAGACAGAAACAGGAAGCTGGGTCATGAATATGCAAAGGCAAAATGGTGTGGTGAGCAGATTTTGAGACAGGACAGATGCCTGGAAAGAGTCACAACTGAGATGCATTACATTATATGTTTCTTGAGGTATTCTCCGAGACCCTTTTATTATTAATGACAAAAACACATATAATAAATAGCAAAATAAAGTTTATGTCATTCTAATGTATTATTTGAAATATTTTGACCTTGTCATATAACTCTTGTTGGTGATGTAGAGGAAAAAAGGAAGTTCTAATTAGAGAAACAATTTGTACAACTAAAAGACACCTGTGTTCAAATTTCTGCATGCCAGTCGGGATCATTAGAAATTTTGGAAAGGTATTTGTCTTCTCTGAAACTCACTCTCCTCATTTAAATGATGCAAATATCATACACACACACACACACACACACACACATATATATATATATACACACACATAAATGTAAATACAGAGAGACAGAGGCAGAGAGAGAGAAAGCAAGAGACAGAGAGATACAGGGAGACAGAAAGATTTGCTGTTGGTTTTCTATAAATATTTAAAGTGTATATTAGAGGGGGAAAAAGACAGACATAAACTGTAGTGTTTAGGGATGCTAACTTGTGCTGAAAAACTGTAAAGGAAGCAAAGTGATTATCATAAACATCAAATGACTGATTACCTATGAAGTGAGAAGGACACCTGTGTTTGAGATGGGGCAACTGAAAGGGGCTTCCAGAGTGTCTGACAAAATTTTATTTCTTGACCTGGGTGATGATAGCAAGGGTATTTGTCCTGTGAAAATGTATTGGGCTGTGCATATTTTGGGGTAGTTTTTTCTATATTTGTTTTAGATTTTATAATAAAAAGGAAAAGAGTCTAGAGAAGAAGCTAACTCAAATCAGAGAATAATTGCCTTGGAAACCATAAATTCACTGAGGGTTTTAAGTATTAAAGTTCAAAAGCAACATTTACTGTATAACATTTCCCTTAGCCTCTGTGGAACAACTGACATTATTTAACTGACCTATTGGAATAAAAGAATGCTATTGTAACAGTTAAATAACTTTTTGCATAATAGTTGTCACTGAAGTTCAAAAGACTGTTTGAAGATGAGAAAGCAGCTCATCATTGGTAGGGTTAGAAGTAGTAAATCCACTAAGCCGTGGTCTCTTGAGCAGTCTAAGCTACAACACCCTTGGCTAGTGAATTCTTGGCACTTAAAGCCAACAGGAAGCCAGATCAGCTGTCCAGTTTCTGCAGGTGCACACTTAGCCAAATAAAAAGATGCCAACCACATTCATGGGATCACTGAAAAATAGTTTATAAAAGCTAAAGGGCGATCTTTGGGAAATGATATTACCTATACTAGAACCATTGTCTATACCAGCATTGGACAATAGCTCTGGGTAAGGAAAAATAATTTACTGAACCCTAAGGATTCTTAAATTAATATATGAGTAGCTGGAGCGGGGTTGGTGGTGTCAAGGAAAGAATGAGTATACAGCTTAATGCTCCAATATTAACAGACAAAACTGAATTCCCAGATATGCACTGGCTATGTCTACTTGAATGTATCATAAACACCTGAAGTATATATGTTCAAAGGAATATCATATTCCTGCTCAAAAACAGTGTCTCTTCCAAACATCCATGTCTCTATTCTTTGTACCATCTCCATGTCAGAAACAGGTCATCTTTCTTCCTCTTCACTATTTGTCTCCAATCAGTGGTCACATAATTTGATTCTGGACTCATGAAACACCATTTGCATCATTTAATTTAAGTGAATAAAACACCACTTAAATCTATTTGGTGTTTTTTGCTCTTGCTTTCAATCTCCTAATTCAAGCTCATATACTTCTTGTGTGGAGCAACTCTTCCCAATACTATTTTATTTTCTTTATGTATAAAATATCATTATATTTACTTTTCTCATATGTACTAATGATAGTGTCTCACGCCTTTACAAAGAAAACTAAAACCAAGGGAAAACATCTTTATATGTGCATCCCCCACAGCATAATGTTAAAACTCCTCAAGTCGGTAATTCAAGTCTCCTTCATACTTTCTTACCTATATATCAGTTTTCGTTTGTCTAATCTCTTTTCCCTATTATTCAAGCAGTCCTTTGGGACTCCTTCTCTGTATATATTGTATTATATCATCTTGTCCCCTTTTTCTATAGTGCCTCCTCTAACTCAGTGCTTCTCAAACTTGGGCATGCATCAGAATCATGTTTGGGGACCTGTTAAAATATGCATTGATAAGTGCAAATCTCAGAGTTTCTGATTCAGTAGATCAGGAGTGGAGGGGCTACCCAGGTGGCACAGCAGTAAAGAATCCACCTGCCAGTGCAAGAGATACAAGAGAAGTGGGTTTGATCCCTTGAGTAGGAAATGGCAACTCATTCCAGTATTCTTGTCTGGAAAATTTCACGGACAGAAGAGGCTGGTGGGTTACAGTCCAGGGGTTGCAAAGAGTTGGACATGACTGAGCACGCGTGTGCACACACACACACACACAAAATCATACAATACATGGTCTGGAGTGAGGTTTAAAACTTCATTTCTCTTAACAATTTTCTAGGAGGTACTGATGCTGCTGGTTTGTGGATCACATTTTGAAAATCACTGAACTAAATATGTTCACTCTATCTTTATTTCTGCAATAAATCTATCACTTAAGTCTTCATTCATTATCATTTCCTTCTGTGCTGTGCTTAGTCATTCAGTTGTGTCCAACTCTTTGTGACCCCATAGGCTGTAGCCCGCCAGTCTCTTCTGTACATGGAGATTCTCTAGACAAGAATACGGAGTGGGTTGCCATGCTCTCCTCCAGGGAATCTTCCTGACCAGGGATCAAACCCATATCTCCCACATTGCAGGTGGATTCTTTACTGTCATCATTTCCTTCTATCTCTAGACAAATATCCCCAGTCCAAAGACACGAGGACACTTGCTTTTGCTCTAAATGTTTATACTATCAAATTTCTATGTTTCTTATAACACTTAACACAGCCCATTTTTCATGTAGTCTGGTGCTAGAATTTAATATTTCCTATAGACTCGAGTCGGACAAGACTGAGAGACTGAACTGAGCTGACAGACTGTATACTCTCTGAGGCAGTACTCATGTTTACAATATTTAAATCACAGTTCCACAGTGCAAAGAAAGATGTCTTTATGAGACAGAAAATGTTTTCTCATTAGTAAATAAATCTGAAAGAGGACATAATGATGCTACCACAGATAACCACTGGCAGATAAACTGCAAAGGTAATATAAAGCCCCATTTTGGTGCAAAGCTTGGTTTTCACTTTGCATGTGTCTGTACCCTGGTGGGCTACAGTACCTGGGGTCGCAAAGAGTTGGACATGACTGAGCGACTAACACACACACACACACACACACACACACACACACACCCCTTGCCAATGAATTCTGGGACTCCTGCCGTGTTCCCATCTGTTGGAACCAATCACGATATTTGGCGGCAAAATATTGGGGCAAAATATTTAAGCATCCAGTTAAAGAATTTTATCATCTGACATAAAAGAACACAGCATTTGCTGTTCAAATATCACATATTTCACGTGCTTTCTCTTTTTCTTCAGAGGAAGGGGAAATTTCATAGCAAAGTGATCTTGAATGAGAAGACTCTTGGTCTCAGGGGGAATGTAGAACAAGGTGGCAGGTGATGGGTATGCTGAAGTGTGGCGTAACTGACTGCCAAAGAATACTTGAACAAGCAGCTGATCCATCTGCCATCAGTGGAGCTGGCTTAATCCTTTCTTTTTCTTCTTTTTTTTAAGTCACAATCAACCACTATGTAAGGCATTTGATCTTCATGTTTTTCCTCTTGCTGTCTTTAGAGAAATGGCATGTCATCCTAAAAGACTGGTCAGGGAATGAGGAGTCCTGTGTTCTAGTTTTGCTGCTGCCCCTGTATAGCTGAAATATTTTATCTCATGAGACTTTTCAGTCCTTATCCATCAAATGACAGGGAAGGGTATGTTCCATTTGTTTCTGTAACTTCATAAATCTATTCCTTTTCTCATGAGAGAAGTAACCTGCATGGTACTGGAACATGGTACTGATACTTGTACATGGGACATGTAGAAGGTAACATATCATTGACCTGAAAGGTTTTATGAAATCTTTGAAAACTAGTTTTTTAGTGGAGAATAACATGCTCATTATATACATTATATAACATGCTCATTATATACTTAATATAGTTTGTAAACTGCCATTTCCATTATTCAATCAACTCCATCTATCAGCATGACATAACTACTCAATGCAGTTAAGTGGGACTCACAACTGCAGTCAACTGGTTCACCAATTTCCCACCTACAGAAGCTATGCCTCTTTCATTCTAAATAGCATTACTTTTGTTGTTAGTATTGCATTAAGAGGTCATACGAACATGGGTGAAAAGTGATTGAATGCTATTTTGAACTTAGAACAAAGCTCAGTAGCATATTTAAAACATAATGCTAAAGTAATAAAGAGAAAATTGATATGAAATGATTAAACTTACAAGATGGAGAAGAGCTACATCATGAACTTAAATTTAAGGATGATAAAAGATCGATGGCTATTCTATTAGATTTAACTTATGATTGAAACTTCTGCATATTTCCCCACTCTGTTGCATTCATTTTCTAATTTTTTATAGCATTCTGTAGGCAGGGTAGAGTTAATACGTTAGTGCTTCCGATATTTCTAGGTGAGGAAACTGGAGTTCAGAAATGCTGAAGAACCTGTTTAAAGTCATTTATAAAGTGACAGAACAGGGCTTGGAAATCATTCTTCCCCTTGCAAACCAACAACTACTCTCTGAAAGTGTTGGGATGCTTGTAAGCCAAGGAGATATATAATCATGGCTATATATTCCATGAGGAGAGATGTTAATTAAGTAACTTTGTGTCTCCTACACTCTTTACAGTACATTTCAAAATATAGCTTGGGAAATTTTACTTTCCCAAAATTCTTTACATTAGGATTTTATTTATTCTGAAAAACTGTCACATCATTGTTGATGGCCTTCTAACAATTTCTAAAACTTGGATACTATCAATTATTAAAATTCACCTCACTTCAAAATGTATGGTCAAGATGGAGGAATGGTGACAAGATGTATCCTCTCACTTGAAACAACTAACATTAATAAATTCAATGGAATATATCAAACAATGGTACTCAGGATGTTGACTATCAAGCAATAAAGGAAAATGATCCCTAAGAGATGAGTAACAAATGAAGTGAGCTAAGATTCTTCCAGCCTTCTGTTTAGAGTAAGTTTCCAGGCCATGGTGAAGGGAGAGAAAACCCAGGTAGACACTAGTAGTCTCCATGGGTTGAGAAGATGAAGATAGGAGCCCTCAGATTACAAGGGAGCAAGAGTTCCCAACTCAGTGTAGACAGAGAGAAAGAGATGCATACAGATAACTTCTGAGAACAGCAGAGTGCTCCTCTTTGAAAATTCATTGGCATTTTATTGATCAACACATGGATGTGAGGAAACTACTGAAGGTTAAATAAAGTGAAAGTGAAAGTGTTAGTTCAACTCTTTGTGACCCCATGGAGGCTCCTCTGTCCATGATTCTCCAGGCAAGAATGCTGGAGAGGATTGCCATTTCCTTCTCCAGGAGATCTTCCTCACCCAGGGATCAAACCTGCATCTCTCGCATTGGCAGGAGGATTCTTTACCACTGAGCCACTAGGGAAGCCCTACAAATATAGTTGGGAGATTTCAAAGTACATGTCTCAATAACTGATAGAACAAGTAAAAAGAAAATCAATAAGAATTAGAAGATAAATATTATTAATCAACTTGACTTAATAAGTAGGAAGAGACTAATTGTTAGTGCATATATCCTCACCATCTGGACAAGTCAATGAGTCCAGTAGTGGGTACCATACGTGTATTGTTCAAAATTATATAATCAGAGTTTTCAAGTATTTTGAAGCCATTATTGAGAAAAGAGACAGTCTCTCTCAAGACTGACTGAGCTAAAATGTAAAACCCAGGAGCAGTCAGCACTCATTGTTTTGCCATAGATGAGAGTATTGGTGGGGGGAGCATTATGAAAAATTAGAAGGAGAGATGAGAGACTGAAATGATGTTCTTAATACTCTAGTTACTGATTCTCTTTCTGATATACCTGTATCTCTCTTCTTTTTTGTGTCTTAGTTTTTCAACTCTCAGATGAATTTGTGAAATATTCCAGAACCCATTTCAGTTTCAAGATCACAGAGAAACATGGAAAGATATACACAATGCAAACATAAAGTCAAAATTGATAGTTCTGGCTGCCAAGATCCTGTCCTGCTTAACTATCATTGTTCTTGCCCACACACCCTTCCTCCATATGAAAATTACAGATAAGCAGATAATATTGCTCTCATAAGTCACCTTATTTGGAATAAACATCTTAGTTGTTTTCTACTTCCTATATCTGGACTGTTTCAAATTATATCCCTTCAAAAATGACTTCCCAGATGAAACCAACTCTCAGGGATAATTTTCTTTTCTTAAATTCTACAAGCCATATTGTTTTTACCACAACTTTGATAACCAATGTCCCCCTTTAGTTATGTAACATCTTACATGGATGACTTGTCCCCTAATTTAGGCTATAAACTCTACAAGCTGATAGGCCTTTGTCTCAAATATCCTGAAACACTGTCCCCCATTCCTCAAGCTCAGAAAAGGCCTTCAAATAAAAGATATTGCATAATGAGTCTTTAATGATAATGAATCATTAGAGATTTGTGGGTTTTTGGTTTAGGGAGATGAGGATCAACTTATAGTTTCTGATTTCAACCTGTTTTAAATCAGTTGTGACTCAATTCATTCTTACATTGGTATTTTTTCCAGAAAAGAAGAGAAGCGAAAAGCAAAGGAGAAAAGGAAAGATATACCCTTTTTTTAAAAAATTTTATTTTATTTTTAAACTTTACATAATTGTATTAGCTTTGCCAAATATCAAAATGAATCCATCACAGATATACATGTGCTCCCCATCCTGAACCCTCCTCCCTGCTCCCTCCCCATACCATCCCTCTGGGTCGTCCCAGTGCACTAGCCCCAAGCATCCAGTATCGTGCATTGAACCTGGACTGGCATCTCATTTCATACATGATATTTTACATGTTTCAGTGCCATTCTCCCAAATCTTCCCACCCTCTCCCTCTCCCACAGAGTCCATAAGACTGTTCCATACATCAGTGTCTCTTCTGCTGTCTCGTACACAGGGTTATTGTTATCATCTTTCTAAATTCCATATATATGTGTTAGTATACTGTATTGGTGTTTTTCCTTCTGGCTTACTTCACTCTGTATAATAGGCTCCAGTTTCATCCACCTCATTAGAACTGATTCAAATGAATTCTTTTTAATGGCTGAGTAATACTCCATTGTGTATATGTACCACAGCTTTCTTATCCATTCATCTGCTGATGGGCATCTAGGTTGCTTCCATGTCCTGGCTATTATAAACAGTGCTGCGATGAACATTGGGGTACACGTGTCTCTTTCCCTTCTGGTTTCCTCAGTGTGTATGCCCAGCAGTGGGATTGCTGGATCATAAGGCAGTTCTATTTCCAGTTTTTTAAGGAATCTCCACACTGTTCTCCATAGTGGCTGTACTAGTTTGCATTCCCACCAACAGTGTAAGAGGGTTCCCTTTTCTCCACACCCTCTCCAACATTTATTATTTGTAGACTTTTGGATCGCAGCCATTCTGACTGGTGTGAAATGGTACCTCATAGTGGTCTTGATTTGCAGCTACCAACAGTATTCTTCACAGAGCTAGAACAAATAATTTCACAATTTGTATGGAAATACAAAAAACCTCACATAGCCAAAGCGATCTTGAGAAAGAAGAATGGAACTGGAGGAATCAACCTACCTGACTTCAGGCTCTACTACAAAGCCACAGTTATCAAGACAGTAGGGTACTGGCACAAAGACAGAAATATAGATCAATGGAACAAAATAGAAAGCCCAGAGATAAATCCACGCACATATGGACACCTTATCTTTGACAAAGGAGGCAAGAATAAACAATGGATTAAAGACAATCTCTTTAACAAGTGGTGCTGGGAAAACTGGTCAACCGATGCAAAAGAATGAAACTAGAACACTTTCTAACACCATACACAAAAATAAACTCAAAATGGATTAAAGATCTAAACATAAGACCAGAAACTATAAAACTCCTAGAGGAGAACATAGGCAAAACACTCTCTGACATACATCACAGCAGGATCCTCTATGACCCACCTCCCAGAATATTGGAAATAAAAGCAAAAATAAACAAATGGGACCTAATTAACCTTAAAAGCTTCTGCACATCAAAGGAAACTATCAGCAAGGTGAAAAGACAGCCTTCAGAATGGGAGAAAATAATAGCAAATGAAGCAACGGACAAACAACTAATCTCAAAAATATACAAGCAACTCCTACAGCTCAACTCCAGAAAAATAAATGACCCAATCAAAAAATGGGCCAAAGAACTAAATAGACATTTCTCCAAAGAAGACATACAGATGGCTAACAAACACATGAAAAGATGCTCAACATCACTCATTATCAAAGATATACCCATTTGAATGCAGAGTTCCAAAGAATAGAAAGCAGAGATAAGAAAATCTTCCTCAGTGATCCGTGCAAAGAAATAGAGGAAAACAATCAAAAGGGAAAGACTAGGGATCTCTTCAAGAAAATCAGAGATACCAAAGGAACATTTCATGCAAAGATGGGCTCGATAAAGACAGAAATGGTATGGACCTAACAGAAGCAGAGGATATGAAGAAGAGGCGGCAAGAATACATAGAAGTGTACAAAAAAGATCTTCATGACCCAGATAATCACGATGGTGTGATCACTCACCAGACATCCTGGAATGTGAAGCCAAGTGGGCCTTAGGAAGCATCACTACAAACAAAGCTAATGGAGGTGATGGAATTCCAGTTGAGCTATTTCAAATCCTAAAAGATGATGCTGTGAAAGTGCTGCACTCAATATGCCAGCAAATTTGGAAAACTCAGCAGTGGCCACAGGACTGGAAAAGGTCAGTTTTCATTCCAATCCCAAAGAAAGGCAATGCCAAAGAATGTTCAAACTACTGCACAATTGCACTCTTCTCACACACTAGTAAAGTAATGCTCAAAATTCTCCAAGCCAGACTTTAGCAATACGTGAACCGTGAACTTCCAGATGTTCAAGCTGGTTTTAGAAAAGGCAGAGGAACCAGAGATCAAATTGCCAACACCCACTGGATCATTAAAAAAGCAAGAGCGTTCCAGAAAAACATATATTTCTGCTTTACTGACTATGCCAAAACCTTTGACTGTGTGAATCACAATAAACTATGGAAAATTCTGAAAGAGGTGAGAATACCAGACCACCTGACCTGCCTCTTGAGAAACCTGTATGCAGGTCAGGAAGCAACAGTGAGAACTGGTCATGCAACAACAGACTGGTTCCAAATACGAAAAGGAGTACATCAAGGCTGTGTATTGTCACCCTGCTTATTTAATTTATATGCAGAGTACATCATGAAAAACACTGGGCTGGATGAAGCACAAGCTGGAATCAAGATTGCCAGGAGAAATATCAATAACCTCAGATATGCAGATGACACCACCCTCATGGAACTAAAAGAGGAACTAGAGGAACTAAAGAGGAACTAAAAAGCCTCTTGATGAAAGTGAAAGAGGAGAGTGAAAAAGCTGGCTTAAAGCTTAACACTCAAAAAACAAAGATCATGGCATTTGGTCCCATCACTTCATGGGAAATAAATGGGGAAACAGTGGAAACAGTGACAGATTTTATTTTGGGGGGCTCCAAAATCACTGCAGATTGTGATTGCAGCCATGAAATTAAAAGACACTTACTCCTTGGAAGGAAAGTTATGACCAAACCTAGACAGCATATTAAAAAGCAGAGACATTATTTTGCCAGCAAAGGTACATCTAGTCAAGGCTTTGGTTTTTCCAGTAGTCGTATATGGATGTGAGAGTTAGACTATAAAGAAAGCTGAGCACCAAAGAATTGACGTTTTTGAATCGTGGTGTTGGAGAAGACCCTTGAGAGTCCCTTGGACTGCAAGGAAATCCAACCAATCAATCCTAAAGGAAATCAGTCCTGAGTATTCATTTAAAGGACTGATGTTGAAGCTGAAGCTCCAATACTTTGGCAAACTAATGGGAAGAGCTGACTCATTTGAAAAGACCCTGATGCTGGGAAAGATTGAAGGCAGGAGGAAAAGGGGAAAACAGAGGATGAGATGGTTGGATGGCATCACCGACTCCATGGAGATGAGTTTGAGCAAATTCTAGGAATTGGTGATCGACAGGGAGTCCTGGCGTGCTTTGGTCCATGGGGTCATGAAGAGTCGGACACGACTGAGCAACTAAACTGAACTGATGTAAATATATTCATACATAAGAAGCTTGGCTTCATGGTTTTATCCATAACAAGATGTCATAGCTAGGCACATTAATTATTAAAATTTTATAACCTTTGACAAAATTTACTTCATTTTCCTTGAAACTTTGTTCTGCTAATAACCATATATTCCAAGAAAAAGAATACCTTGCCTTTTCCCCCTCTTAATTAATGCAGCTTGATGCCTTTTCATTCCCTGATGCAAAAGACAATTAATAAATAAATTCTATTAATAAATGAGAAGCAATATTAAATATTAATTTTACCACTTTTTGTCCTCAGTAGCCTAGAGGACTTTCCCTAAGTCATTCTTTTAGTAACTTCATTGTAAGTGGACTCTTTAACACATTTAAAATTTAAAAAGTGATTGTAAATATCCTGAGTTCTAGAGCAATCTCAGCTCAGAGGTAATTTCAAACAGAACAGAAATGACAGCTGCAAAATGTCTAAGATAGGTAAGTTTAGTTTTAAAAATGTGGGAATGAGTCTAACCATCTCAAAGTTACATCTCTTCTAATATGAAAGAGGAGATGTGTAGGTTAGAAACTCCAGCTTTGATTTTTAACAGATAGGGGGTCAAATCCCATCTCTTTCATTTACTGTAATCCTTTGTGACCCTATGTGAATCACACAATATCTCTGAACTTCAGTTTTCCTATGAAAAGTGAGGATGATATTAACACCCAAATCACAGATGAAGTTTAAATAAGTTAAAGTAATATGCCCACTACATGGCATTGCTTAATTATCTTTAGACTAACACATCTACAAGAAAAAGTAGCAGTTTTTATTTTTGATTAATGAGTAGATTTAGTTCAGTCTTTTATAGAATATAATAGCTTCATCAATATATTTCATTACTTTGAGAATGTATTCTCAAAATACATTATTTTTATTTAAAACATATTAAATAAATAATTTATCTCTATCTTAAAAAGGTACAGTTATGTTATCTGATTTTGAGATGGCTTATATATTGTGTTAATTGAAAATAAAATTTCTAAATAAAAACAAATTTAATCACTGTATCATTGCTTTACTTCTATGATGACAAACTCTTTTGGCTAATTTGCTTTTTAAACTAAATTGACTAAATACTTTTGCATTATGTAAACATATGTTCAAAATATCTCCTTCATCATAGGAATTTTACATTAAAAATCAATTTATATTTCATTATTCAGGTCAGAATTCCTGGGAAAACCCATGTTCCTCCTTTCTTTTTTCCAGAACAAGTGTCATTTAAATGTTTCCATAAATCTAGAGCTTGAATATCGTCCATTAGTGAAATACTTCAGACACTGATTATGATAAAAGGTAGCTGTATCTTTAAATAACTAGAAGAAAAGCATGGCAGCAAGAGACTAGCATGCTATTACAGTAAATTACACTGACATAGCCTTACATAGTGGAAGGCTATGGGGGTTTTAGAAAGGGTAAAGAGATACACAATAACCACTGGCCAGAGTAATTAGCTGGGGAAATGAAGAGGGAGGAGAAGTGTATTGGACATTGAAACCTGTCTTGTCAGCATTATTGTTCTCCAAGGTTTTAGAAGAACAATGCTCTGCTGAGCCTTCAGTAATCACTATACAGGACTACTCATGAGGAGAGTAATTAAGAAATGTCAGTGCTTCTCTGGAAAAAAAATCCATGCTCATACCACACAGTGTTTTTCTGGAAGAAGGAAAGTGTTTTCTTCTTGTTGTTGTTCTAAGATATTAATAGAGCGGAATCTGTACCCCATGCAATTCAAAATAGTGAGATATGCTTAACTAAACAAATCCAACAATGTAATTGTCCCCTCTTCCTGCATGCCTACCTCCTACACTCAAGACATGACTGGCCAGTACCTGCGCTGCACTGTGCTGTCTCTTTAGTTGTATTCAACTCTTTGAGACTCTATAGACTGTGGCCCACCAGCCTCTTCTGTCCATGGGGTTCTCCAGGCAAGAATACTGGAGTGGGTTGCCATGCCCTCATCCAGGGATATCTTCCCAACCCAGAGATTGAACCTGAGTCTTTTGTGGCTCTTGCATTGCAGGTGAATTTTTTAACCTAGGTCACCAGAGAAGCCTGAGCTAGATAGAAACTATTCTGAGCACCGTATCCAAAGTCTGTCATTTCCCTCAAGGTCCCGGATTACCCTATTTTATATTTGTCATGACACTTACCACTTTTGGAAATTATCTTATTTATTTGAATATTAATGTATGTATCATGTAAGTAGATTTTAAGCTTCGTGAGTCACTGGCAGTGACTGAAAGGGTACAAGGTAGTAACAAATGATGAATAAATATTTCTTAAATTAATTGAAGAATAACATTTTGCCTAGGAAGAGTATAATATGAAGAATCATATGTGCTTTAAGAGGTCAAATTTTCAGTGACAAGCGGCCAGTTTTATGTAAAAATAAAAATTGTCAGGCTAAGCAACAAACTGAAGACTACAAAAAAAATTTAATTTTTTTGCTTTTATTTTTTTTTTTAGTCAACTGACTTTAAGGGTAAAACTTACTTGAAAGTTATAAAAAGAAGTAAATTTATGTAAATGATTCAAAATTTCTATGAAAAAGTCTGTCTTCATCTTGAAAATGATAAAATGTCAGCAATTTTTCTTACAGAAGTAGATTATTAGGGAAATGAAACCACTGATACTGCAGAGTGAAAAGGTGAGAGCACCAATCCTACACTAATGAGGCTAATCAAATCAAACACTCTTCTATTCCATTCCATCTTATTTACTCTGCTCTTTGAATTAAGTAGTTGTGTCTACATGGCTAATTGTAGCTTTGATTCTCCAATTTGCTTTTTAATCAGATTGCTTTAGGGGTAAATATTTGTCTTCCCAAAGCAGTAGACTACGGTTGGAAAGAAACAAAAGCTAAAATGTTTTGCATTTTCCAGGTACAACATATTTTGGGTTCAGAAGAGAAACCAGTTGAGCCCCAAGAATGAGTAAGATATTTTGTTAATCTGAGAGAGCTTTAGTTGAACCCAGAATTAATAATGATTTCTGAATACGATTCTTTCCATCACAGCTGACTGCTTATTGTTTCATTAATTCTATTATAAGAATAAATAGATAATAAAAATGTTTTCCAACTGCAACATCTCATTATGTCTACCATAAAAGAGTTTAATGTGGTGGTAATAAGCTGAATTTGGGCAGCCAGAGTTTCTGGATTTGAATCCTAGTTGTGTTATTTAATAGCTATATGACCTTGAGCTGTTGATTTAAACTTTTTGTGACTCAGCTCCCTCAACTACAAATTTAGGATAATAGTAATACAATGCAAAGCACAACGGAGAAGATTACATTGATTAAACATGTAAAACACCTTGAACAATACTCAGTGCTATTACTGATGTTATTTTGCAAAATCCTCATTACTTCTAAATTAAAGGGAAACATTAATATGAATAATTGTTATTGTTCACTTACATAGTTGTGTTTGACTCTTTTGTGACCCCACGAACTGTAGCCTGCCAGGCTCCTTTGCCCATGGGATGTCTCAGGCAGGAATACTGGAGTGGGTTGCCATTTCCCCCTCCAAAGGACCACCCAGGGATCAAACCTGAGTCTCCTGCCTTGGCATTCTTTACCAGGGAAGCCCATATGAATAATTATTGATTTATATTTCAATACATGTATTCATAATATCAGGAGCTGTTCTTGTCATTGAAGGTACATGGGAAAACAAAACAGAAGCAGCCCAGAGTTCATGGAACATACTGGCTAGGCAACAACAATTTAAAAATTATACATACATACACTGTGACAAATAGCATATGAAACAAAGCTATACAGTGCTAATTACTCATCCATTCATTCCTCTGTTCAGCAAATATATTGTAAATATCAGCTATATGTCACATCCAGGATAGACAAATACTGACAAGATATATAAGGTTTGGACTTCAAAGAATTGTGAATGGTAAGACCATGTAATAACTACCACTGAAAACATAATTATCTGGCACACTTTCTTCCCACACCTTAAAGAAATCAAATTTGATCTGGTCTTTCATGTTCTTTCTGATTTAAATTCTGGAAAACCATTATCATTTCTTTTATGTACAAATATTTTCTTTAATTACACAACTCTGGAGAGCTGATAAACTAATAGTTTTCAAATCCTTAGAAATTGTCAGATCTCTCTGAACAAATAAAACAAAACAAAACTTGGAGTCATTTGATCACTTAAGACAGCGTCAAACCCAGGGAAGATAGTTGATATTTAGTTATCATAGTGAAAAGTGTTGGTATTATCAGTATCATTATAAGTAATATTGGATCATAGAAAGACTATTTTTGTGCTTTTTTTTGTTATTGTTCTAAATATTCTCATTCCTAGGAATTTCCTCTAGAGTTTTCTTGTTAAATATATTACTTTCAATATACTTTTGACTTAAAGTGAAGTTGCCTTCCGCCTACAATATTACCTAGTGAGTGCCAAGACACATATATAAATGAAAAATAACATTCATTGATTACTTAGTGGTATTTGATATTCTTTGTTGTTGTTATTTAGTCACTAAGTCGTGGCTGACTCTTTGTATCCCTATGGACTGTATCCTGCCAGGCTCCTCTGCCTAGGAAGTTTTCCAGGCAAAAATACTGGAGTGCATTGCCATTTCCTTCTCTAGGGGATCTTTGAGACCCAGGCACTGAGCCAACAGGGAAGCTCATTTGATATTCTTCACATCACTTAAAATTTTTCTTGTGTTTTAATTTGGGCAAGATTTCTAATATTTAAAGAAATGTTTCCTCTTCCTTGAAATGTCAACATCATGTCATACCACTGACATGATATTGACATTCTTTGAACACTTTCTTATGCTCTTCTAACTTTCTTTTGGATTCTTCTTTCAGTTTCTTTTGTGGACTTTAGCTCCTGTCCCTTATTTCTTAACAGTAGAGTGACTGTAGATCAGTTCTGATCTACTTCATATTCTATCTCTGAATGAACTTATCTAGTCCCACAGATTACGCCATATCTACGGCAATGACTCGTAGATGCAAAGATCTGGGTCTTAAGGTCCTCTCAGGTGGCTCAATGGTAAAGATTCTGCCTGCAATGCAGAAGATGCAGGTCTGATCCCTGGGTTGGGAAGATCCCCTGAAGAAGGGCATGGCAACCCACCTCCAGTATTCTTGCCTGGGAAATCCCAAGAACAGAGGAGCCTGGCAGGCTACAGTCCTTAGGATTGCAAAAGGTCTGACATGACTGATGAGACTTAGCATGCAAGGAGATTAAACTAGACCTGTGAGAGGGAGATACAGGTCTACCAGGCAGCTTCACATCTCTACATGGATGTTTCTCAGTCATCTCAAATTTAGCATGTTGAAAACTCATCTCTATCTCCTCAAATCCCTAAATCCACTTAATTCCTAGCTTCCCTCCCCCCATTTTAATAAATGACAACTCTATCCAATCATGTCAGCAATATGATGCCTTTTGTGTCATATCAGAAAGTGGCCATTTATCCTTGATTCTTCCTTTTCCATTATTTCTTATATTAAATTTCTCAATTTTAACTAGATGACCTATTTCTATATCTGGAATCCCCTTACCCCAGTATGGCTCCCCTTGCACCAATTTGGTCTAAGCTACTCTCCTTTTATATAGTTCTTACTCCTCTTAACCCATTCTCTGTAGTTATTAGAGTAGCACAGTTCAGTTGTTCAGTCGTGTCTGATACTTTGAGACCCTATGGACTAAAGCACGCCAGGCCTCCCTGTCTATCACCAACTCCTGGAGCTTACTGAAACTCATATCCATTGAGTTGGTGATGCCATCCAACCATCTCATCCTCTGTCGTCCCCTTCTCCACCCACCTTCAATCTTTCCCAGCATCAGGGTCTTTTCAAATGAGTCAGTTCTCCATATCAGGTGGCCAAAGTATTGGAGTTCCAGCTTCAACATCAGTCCCTTCAATAAACATTCAGGACTGATTTCCTTTAGGATGGATTGGTTGGATCTCCTTGCAGTCTAAGGGACTCTCAAGAGTCTTCTCCAACACCACGGTTCAGAAGCATCAATTCTTCAGCGCTCAGTTTTCTTTATAGTCCAACTCTCACATCCAGACATGACTACTGGAAAAACTATAGCCTTGTCTAGATGGACCTTTGTTGGCAAGGTAATGCCTCTGCTTTTTAATATGCTGTCTAGGTTGCTCATAACTTTTCTTCCAAGGAGTAAGCGTCTTTTAATTTCATGGCTGCAGTCACCATCTGCAGTGATTTTGGAGCCCCCCAAAATAAAGTCTGACACTGTTTCCACTGTTTCCCCATCTATTTGCCATGAAGTGATGGGACCAGAAGTCATGACCTTTGTTTTCTGAATGTTGAGCTTTAAGCCAACTTTTTCACTCTCCTCTTTCACTTTCATCAAGAGGCTCTTTAGTTCTTCTTCACTTTCTGCCATAAGGGTGGTGTCATCTGCATATCTGAGGTTATTGATATTTCTCCCAGCAAACTTGATTCCAGCTTGTGCTTCATCCAGCCTAGAGTTTCTCATAATGTACTCTGCATATAAATTAAATTAGCAGGGTGACAATATACAGCCTTGACGTACTCCTTTTCCTATTTGGAACCAGTCTATTTTTCCATGTCCAGTTCTAAGTGCTGCTCTCTGACCTGTATACAGATTTCTCAAGAGGCATATCAGATTGTCTGGTATTCCCATCACTTTAAGAATTTTTCACAGTTTGTAGTGATCCACAGTCATAGGCTTTGGCATAGTCAATAAAGCAGAAATAGATGTTTTTTCTGGAACTCTCTTGCTTTTTTGATGATCCAACCATGTTGGCAATTTGATCTCTGGCTCCTCTGCCTTTTCTAAAACCAGTTTGAACATCTGGAAGCTCCTGGTTCATGTATTGCTGAAGCCTGGCTTGGACACTTTTGAGCATTACTTTACTAATGTGTGAGAAGAGTGCAATTGTGTGGTAGTTTGAGCATTCTTTGGCATTGCCTTTCTTTGGGATTGGATTGAAAACTGACCTTTTCCAGTCCTGTGGCCACTGCTGAGTTTTCCAAATTTGATGGCATATTGAGTGAAGCACTTTCACAGTATCATGTTTTAGGATTTGAAATAGCTCAACTGGAATTCCATCACCTCCACTAGCTTTCTTCATAGTTATGCTTCCGAAGGCCCACTTGACTTTACATTGCAGGATGTCTGGCTCTAGGAGAGTGATCACATCATCATGATTATCTGGGTCATGAAGATCTTTTTTGTATAGTTCTGTGTATTCTTGCCACCTCTTAATATCTTCTGCTTATGTTAGGTCCATACCATTTCTGTCTTTTATTGAGCCCATCTTTGCAGAAATGTTCCCTTGGTAACTCTAATTTTCTTGAAGAGATCTCTAGTCTTTCCCATTCTGTTGTTTTCCTCTATTTCTTTGCACTCATCACTGAGGCAGGCTTTCTTATCTCTCCTTGCTTTGGATCTCTGCATTCAAATGGGTATATCTTTCCTTTTCTCCTTTGCTTTTCACTTCTCTTCTTTTTTTTTTTTTACTTCTTTTTTTACTTTTTTTTTTTTTTTTTACTTCTCTTCTTTTTACAGCTATTTGTAAGGTGTCCTCAGATAGCCATTTTGCTTATTTGCATTTCTTTTTTGGGGGGATGGTCTTGATCCCTGTCTCTTGTACAGTGTCATGAACCTCTCTTCATAGTTCATCAGGCACTCTATCTATCAGATCTAATCCCCTGAATATATTTCTCACTTCTACTGTATAATTGTAAGGGATCTGATTTAGGTCATACCTGAATGGTTTAGTGGTTTTCTCTACTTTTGTCAATTTAAGTCTGAATTTGGCAATAAGGAGTTCATAATCTGAACCACAGTCAGCTCCTGGTCTTGTTTTACTTGACTGTATATAGCTTCTCCATCTTTGGCTGCAAAGAGTATAATCAATCTGATTTCAGTGTTGACCATCTGGTGATGTCCATGTGTAGAGTCTTCTCTTGTGTTGTTGGAAGAGGGTATTTGCTATGACCAGTGTGTTCTCTTGGCAAAACTCCATTAGCCTTTTTCCTGCTTCATTCTGTACTCCAAGCCAAATTTTCCTGTTACTCCAGGTGATTCTTGACTTCCTACTTTTGCATTCCAGTCCCCTATAATGAAAAGTACTTTTACGTTTAGTTCTAGAAGGTCTTGTAGGTCTTCATAGAACTGTTCAACTTCAGCTTCTTCAGCATTACTGGTCGGGGCATAGACTTGGATTACCATAAAATTGAATGGTTTGCCTTGGAAATGAACAGAGATCATTCTGTCATTTTTGAGACTGCATCCAAGTACTGCATTTCAGACTCTTTTGTTGACCATGATGGCTACTCCATTTCTTCTAAGGGATTCCTGCCCACAGTAGTAGATATAATGTTCATCTGAGTTAAATTCACCCATTCCAGTCCATTTTAGTCAGCTGATTCCTAAAATGTTGATGTTCACTCTTACCATCTCTTGTTTGACCACTTCCAATTTGCCTTGATTTATGGACCTAACATTCCAGGTTCCTATGCAATATTGCTCTTTACAGCACCAGACTTTGCTTCTATCACCAGTCATATCCACAACTGGGTTTTGTTTTTTGCTTTGGCTCTGACTCTTCATTCTTTCTGGAGTTATTTCTCCACTGAACTCCAGTAGCATATTGGGCATCTACTGACCTGGGGAGTTCATCTTTAAGTGTCTTATCCTTTTGCCTTTTCATACTGTTCATGGGGTTCTCAAGGCTACAATACTGACATGGTTTGCCATTCCCTTCTCCAGTGGACCACATTTTGTCAGAACTCTTGCCATGATTCGTCCATCTTGGGTGGCCCTATGCCTTGGGTGGCCTCATGCCATGGCTCATTGTTTCATTGAGTTAGACTAAGCTGTGGTCCATGTGATCAGATTGGTTAGTTTTGTTTTTTTTTTTTTTAACTTGTTTTAGCGTCTACCATATGTATCATATTTTCTCTCCTCACTTTAATATTTGTTATCTTTTTCCTGTTACTTAATGAATTTATTTTAAACTGTATCAGACTCTCTTTACTTTCTCTGATATATATTTTAGTTGTTATTCTGGTTTAGTTTCCTGGTAGTTGGCCAATATAATTTACTGCTTTCCTGTGACTGTGGTTTTCAGTCTGTCTGCCCTCTGATGGAGTGGTTATTAGAGTAACCACTTTTTTAAAAAGTGAGTTTTATTTTCACAAGTCTATATTTAAAATCCTTCCAACCACATGTAAGTTTGGTCCTTCAGTTCATAAAATGATCTGTCTCCTTCTTCCTTGCCTCCTGCCTACTTTTTAACTGCTAAGTTTCACTAACACTGGGTTTTCATTTCTTCCTTAAATGTGCCCATTCTTGGAGTTGATATTCTCCTCACATTTTAGCTTAGGGCTACTTATCCTTAAGATCCATCCATCAGAGAAAGTCTTCTGAACTATTATAGAGGGCCTTATTTTTAGAATCTCTCCTGAAACATCATTTCTTCCTTCACAGCATTTAGCATAAACAACAGTTATGTGTTTATCCATTTATTCCTTGATAGCTTCCCTCCAGCTTCCCACCCCCCAATAGACTATGAATTCTATGAAGAGAGAATTGGTTGTTTCTTGTTGACAGCGTGTACCTTGAAGATATTTCACTTTTAGTAGTAACTCAACAATCAATGCTTAGTGAATGAATGAATGTTTAAAAGGAAATTGGTAATTCATTTATCTAACTGAGTTCTTATAAATCACAGGCAGCCTAGAGAAAGAGCTTCAGGAGGTGTGAAGGGATATAGAGATGGGCTCAGTTTGGAGGATGTACAACACAAAAGGAAGTGAATAAGTCTCGGTGACTATGGTTTGTGAGGTGACACTATGTAGAACTGAAAGATGACAGAAAAGTGTGCTAAAGGCAATCTGCATTTTCATGTATCCCCACTCCCTTCCAGTTTTACCTCTAACTGATGCTCAGATCTGTAAGGCAGAGGGCAGGAAGAAAAAAATTATGCTAGTTGTTTGTTCTCCAAAAAGCAATTACATAATCACACGTGAGAATGTATTATTTTTTTGCCACAGTTGTGCTTAGATTTAAGAACAAAGAACTGTACAACATTTCAGGAATTGTTCATTTAATGTGTGCAACTGGAAAGATGAGGCTCCACATTGCTAAATCCATATTCACGATGGATCCTGCTGGTATTCTAATGTGATGCTGTCTATTTTAGGATTTCCTGTGGAACGTGTGAAGTCTCTTAAATCATCAGGTAATAATGTTTATACTTCTAGGACATAAAGTGCTCACATGAAGGAAAGATTTATCAAAGACTGATTCTGCAGAAGTGATCTTAATGGGTTAGTGGCAATTTGCTCTGGAGAATTTTTTTTCTCAAATCTTTTAAAGTAAAACCAAAGTTAGAACTAGACCAAATCTTAAAGAGGATTAAATTTGATTATTTTATTTTATATATGAATAAAGGATGTCTGGAGAGAGAAACTGGCAGAATCAGGATGAGAATCAATAGTTCCTGCCAGAAATTGAGGATTATTCAATTGTTACAGGATGCCAAAAAAGACATCACCACAATTCATTTCAATAAAACCACTCATGAGAGGTTAATGTACTTAAAAAATATGTAGACCATCATTTATTATGTTTTAGATCCCCACTCTAATTGTAAAAACCTACATCATTAAATATTTATTGAACACCTACTATGCTAAAGACATTATGCAAGGTTTAGTAATTATATCACATTATAAATAATAAATTACATAGGTCATAGGAATGGTGATTATATTGTAAATAAAAAACAAAGTCTTCTGAAAGTAAAATAGACTTTCAAATTGGATTTTTAAAAAAATCATAATTGAGATCAATGAAAACATTTAAAATGTTAATTGGTTACGGAAACATCTTTTTTTTTTTTTGCTTTGTTTTCATTCTTCTGCATCATTTCTAACTCTTTTTGTAATGCTTCATTTGGATCATGTACACAGTAGGAACTTGATAAATATTTAATGATAATGATAATATTAAAGCCTGAGGATTCAGTGCCTGAGGCAGGGAGAATTGCAGATTATTTGTACTAATACAGTGTTATCATTGTGTTGGCACTTAGGATACTCCAATGTGTATTTCATCAAGAACATGAAGAAGATTGCCATTCAGTGGCTAATTCAGAGCATAATACATTATAGCAAAGATGTGAAAATTCATCTTAAGAAAAAAAAAAAAAGACAAACAAGCAAGACTTGTTTGTAGGTAAATATCATATAATACTTAAAGAGAGTGTCATTTAAAAGGTGGATCAACTTTGGAGCCTAGAAAAAGTAGAATTCCAATGAAAATGTTGATGATATCCATCTAAGCACTTTTGAGGCAAGAAGTCTTAATTAATGAATTCAGTTATTTTGACTCTATGCTCAGACTTCAGGTTTATGTTGAGCAAAAGTCAAAACTTGGCTCTACTACTTCCGCTAAAGCCTTGAATAATGTTGCATTTATGAGTTTCATCCTCTTTTCTGTAAAACTGAGCTAATAATGGGTATGTGCTTGTGCTCATGCTTAGTTGCTCAGTTGTATCTGACTCAGCGACCCATGGACTGTAGCTTGCCTGGCTCCTCTGGCCATGGGATTCTCCAGGCATGAGTTCTAGAGTGGGTAGCCATTTCCTTCTCCAGGCGATCTTCCCGACACAGGGGCTGAACCTGGGTCTCCTGCACAGAAGGCAGATTCTTCCCCATCTGAGCAACCAGGAAAGCTCTATTATGGCTAGAGTATTAATAAAGTTTGTTGTGTGGATTAAGTGAGATAATATAAAAACAATCTACCTTCCACTAAGGATTTGTTATGTTCCTGGCTCTATCCTAAGCACTTTACATGTGTACTGTCATTTAATAACTCTAAAAACCCTATGAGGTGGATTCTATTAATACTACAGTAGGTTTAAAAAAGTTATGCCCAATAACTTTGCAGCCTGAAGTAGCAGGACACAAACAGACACTCACACTTCAAACCAGATTACTGAACACCAGAGCCCACTCTCTTAATCTCTGTTCATACTACTACCCATATATTAACTCACAGTAACTGATATATGGACCATATTCAATAATGAGTAACTAATAATAATCATGATGATACAAATAAAAAGGAAAGCAAGCTGTTTTAATCACTACTTAAGTACATCCAACTGGTTCCTTTGGATCTGATCCTTGGTGATAAAAATGACTTAGGGACTAAAATCTGACTTTCCAAATAATCTGTCTATGGCAAGAGAATCATTAATCATTCAGACACTAGTGCTACAAACTGCCTGCTGTGAGGTTTTGTAAATTAATAATTGGTACTCAAGCTTTATATACCATTAATGGTTTTGGTTAATTTAAGTTTTCTTAGAGAGATGATGTCACAGGTTAGATTCTGAGGAATGAATGTCAAATCACAAGGTCATCTGACAGTTTATCATCCTGCTCTCCTTAGTGTTCACTTTGAACACTTTTCTCCAAATTTCTACAGTAATCTAAATTCCCCCATCAATTATTTAAAACATATTTTTCATATCTTTACACTTTCAACATCTTTAAAGCAAATGCTTATTTTCTCTTTTAGATAGAAAGCTAATTGAGGGCAAAATAATGCCCAATTTAATATACTGAACAGACAAAATAATAAAATATATTATTTCCACCACGCCATTCCTTTGCTTAAACTTGAAATGTTATAATTAACATTTGGCCTGGCTAAATTTACTACTCATATATCAGGAGAAAAATCTTATTAAACATTTCTTAGGAAATAATTTTCCTATAGTATAGAATGAAAAAAAAAGTAAATTTTAATTCTAAGCAACTAAAGCAAAATGAACTCAAATTAAAAAATTAACTTTGCATAGTGGTTTATGATTATATCATCTTATTAAATTTAAACTATATAATCATGAAAAGTCAATCTTCTCTCAGTGATAGTGCTATGAGATATATATTGTATATATTTCTCACAATTACAATTAAGCCTTAAGATACAATCACATTTTGGAAAAGCTCTACTGTTCAAGCAATTAAGATTGTCAACTAGTTTAAAAAATTAGAAGAGTGTAAAGCTATGTAAAATGTTATCCTAATCTGGCAGTTTTCAGACTGTCGTCTCCTAATGGCATCAGTATTTTGGGGAATTTTCTAGAAATGCTAATTCTCAGGTCTCACCCTGACTTGTGTTGTGCTGACGAACTAGCTTTCCGAAAGTAAAGGTCTAATTTAGAGCATTTGGGGCTTCCCTCGTGGCTCAGATGGGAAAGAATCCACCTGTAATGCAAGAGATGCAAGTCCATTCCCTGGGTCAGAAAGATCCCCTGGAGAAAGGAATGGCTACCCAGTCCAGTATTCTTGCCTGGAGAATTTCATGGACAGAGGGGACATAAGCTACAGTCCATAGGGTTGCAAAGAGTCAGACACGACTGAGTGACTAACACTAACTTACAACATTTGTTGATTTCCACACTCCCAACATGATCCATTTCAAGCTACCAATGATACTTCCTCCCACATGGTGTGGGGAAGGGATGCATAGTCAGTTTGCAAGCTCATAAAAGCTGGCTTCAGCACAAGTGAACAGATCTACTGAATTAAACTCTGGAGATGAGACAAAACCCATAAATCAGTGCTTTAACAAGCCCACCTGCTAATTATAATGCATGTTAATGTTTGAGAATCACTGCCCTAATCCATTTTCACTATTTTTTTTCAACATTCACTCTCCAGATGATCTTGTTTACTCATAGAACTTTATTTTCCATCTGTATACCAAAGACCTATAACTTTTAATTTCTAGCCAAGATAGATATATCCTCCTCCACTTGCATGTCCCACTGACACCTCAAATGTCACATGTCAAACAGGGAACCCCCTGTAATCTCTTGTAAACATACTGCCACTCTAGTATTCCTGTATTGTAAGTGGCACTATCATTCACAAGGTCTGATTAGACAAAGGTCCATCTAGTCAAAGCTATGTCTAGGTCCTCATAGACAAAAGTCCATCTTGCTAAAGCTATGGTTTTTCCAGTAGTCATGTATGGATGTGAGAGTTGGACTATAAAGAAAGCTGAGTGCCAAAGAATTGATGCTTTTGAACTGGGGTGCTAGAAAAGATTCTCAAGAGTCTCTTGGACTGCATGGAGACCAAACCAGTCAATCCTAAAGAAAATCAACCTTGAATATTCATTGGAAGGACTGATGCTGAGGCTGAAACTCCAATACTTTGGCCACCTGATGCAAAGAACTGACTCATTAGAAAAGACCCTGATGCTGGGAAAGATTGAAGGTGGGAGGAGAAGGGGACGACAGAGGATGAGATGGTTGGATGGCATCACCGACTTGATAGACATGAGTTTGAGCAACCTCTGGGAGTAGGTGATGGACAGGGAAGCCTGGCGTGCTGCAGTCCATGAGGTTTCAAAGAGTCTGACAGGACTGAGTGACTCAACTGAACTGAACCATCATTCATCTTGATGCTTATGTTAGAACCCATATCTCACCCTTTATATGCCCCTTCCTTCACTGTTAGGTCATTTAGTATACAAAAAGTTAAGTCTACAGAAGTTTCCTAATGTGTGACTTGGACAAGTTGAGTATTTCTTCTAAGGCCCAATTTTGTCATCTCAGCTTTGTTTCTAAATATTACCTAAACCTATCCACTTCTCTCTTCCCCCATAACCACTTTCATCCAAGCCACCATAATGTTTTACCAGAAGCACTGAAAAGTTTTCTAACTTGTCTTCCAACCAAAAAGCAATTTCTATGAAGTTGTCATTATGATCCAGCTATTAAGCACCTATGAAAAAAGTATGTGGGGATGGAGGATGGTTGTTAGGATGGAACAGAAGATGGGGCAGCAGATGGTGTCCAGCAGAAGGGAAGCAGCTGTTTGTAGGAAGCCCTGACATGAAGAAGAGCTTCCTTTACTTCTCACCAATCAACTGTCATTTCTTGGTTGCTCAAACAGTACAAAATCTGCCTGCAATGTGGGAGACCTAGGTTCAATCCCTAGGTTGGGAAGATCCCCTGGAGAAGGGAATGGCTACTCACTCCAGTATCCTTGCCTGGAGAAGGACGGAGGCTGCTGTCCATAAGGTTGCAAAGAGTCAGACACAACTTAGCGACTCACACTTTCTACGATGAAGCCCACAGTTGTCCCAGACAAGTAGAGTTCCCTAGACAGCCTACAGTGTCCTCTACACTTCAAATGCAGCACTTTCCCAGAGATAATTAGTTATTTGTGCAAAAACTTGGTTAATGTATTTCCCACCACTGCTCTGTTCCCTAGCTATCCCATTTTCCCTGAAACTTTACATGTGCCCAGATATAATGGGGCTCAACAAATCCTTGTTCAACATTATGGTTAGTTTAGCAAAATCTTAATCATACAAAAATTGATATAAGAAAATGCTTTAGATTGTGTATTATAATAGGTAATATACTAAGCACAAAGCAACAGTTATCCTGCTTTACATATAACATAATTGTTTTAATATATTCTAAAGCTATTTGGGAATATTTTCAGTTCAATTTCAAGAATGCATGTGTTTAGAATTAACATAATCTCACTATGCATATTTTTAGGCCATTTTAGATAGAAATGTATTATACATACACTTTGGAATATTAAAAAGTCAATTTCTGTTAAAGGAAATTCACAAATTTATAAAATATAAATGAATTAATTCAATTTGCAATCAAATTTCTTTATACATGTGCCTAGCTGGATAACATTTTTTTGATATGTCAATATCAATAAAATAATTTATGGAATGCACAGTATTTAATGACTTTATTACTGAGTAACAATAAAGGTAATTTTTGTATGTATGTGTGTATGTATGTGTGTTTGAGCACTTCTTAATATGTATGTATACAACGCATATATAAATGCATGCATATCTGTATATTATATAAAAGAAAGTACTTGTGTGTATGTAGACATATATACACATGCTATTAGGAAAGTAGGAAAACTAATAAATATCACAGTGTATTTGTGACCTCTCTGTTTTGATTATTACTAAAAATGCTGCTAACAAAATCACTAGAAAGTGTTCACTTGGCTTTGAAACAAGTCAGATTGAAGTTCTAAGACTAGAAAATGTTGGAGCAGTGAACAAGCCTAAATTTCTCTATTTTGTTAAAAATAGAGGTTAAAAGGTTAAAAACTACAGCATCATTATTTCCTTTTGACTTGACTCTGTTTTGCTAGTGCATTCCCAGCCCATAACTCAGTTCCCTAGGCAGCTGCCCTTCTCTTAGAAATGTGTTCTGAGGAATCTACATTAAGAAGAAGATTTTTCAGAACAATTATCTACTTGCCACCTATTGATTTTCTGAAATTTTGAAAGAAGCTTGCATGACTCCCATTTGAAAAGTGTTTGTTATAAGTCTTCAATCATTTACTAGTTTAGATAAGCAAACAATGCTTTCAAGTAACAGCTCCAAACCCGTGTGTTACTTAATTGGCTGTTTTCAGAGGGCAGCTGTTCATCTTACAGTCATCTCCTATGCACCAGAATTCACTGTGCATATCATTGGAAACTGCTTTAGGAAACTGCTTTAGAAAACAAACCTTGTTTGTTGGCACATGGCCAACATTTATGGCAAGCTTTAAAACAGGAGGAAAAAAAATCCCAAATATTGGGTCATATCTGGTTTTACAGAAATTTTAAATATCACATTTCTTTAAGAAACTGAATAATAAAATTGATTAGAATAACATCTTCAAGACAAGTTAGAATATCCTAGTACTTGATTTGAGAGACAGGCATGAAACATATCAGCAAAAATGGGAGGGAAAATAGTAATCAAAGAGAATATGACTTAAATTTAATTTCTTGACAGAAACTACATTTATTGGAGTAGGATTAATAAGCACTATAGAATCTAAAAGACAGAAGGATGTATATATAACCATAAGTTGGAAATTTTACTAACTACAATAATTTTTCTTTAGATTCAATGCTTAAGCCATTGATGCTTGGAAAAATATATCAAAATAATTGTTAAAGATACACTGAATATAATCTAAAATATTGTTCCTTGTAATGACTGATGAAGCAGAATATGAAAATCAGTCTTTTATGAAGAATAACTACTTCTACTATGAGAGAGTTGTTAATAACCAATTTGTGGGTAGATATGTAAAAGAGAACTCTATTTCATTTTTCTCCTATTTGCCTCACCAAAATTTCTTCACATATTCATTATTGTGACAACAAGTTGAATTTCCAATTCTCCATCTGCCTAACAGCATTAACCTTCCCATAACCTCCAAATTTCACTGCTACACTGTCTGACATTTGAATCTTTCCAGTATACACTAGAAACAAAGTACATTGTCCTTTCAGTTAAACACAGGAGACTCCATTTCAGGAGCCAATGAAAATAAAGTATTATATGCAGATGGACATGATTTGAAATCATTTTGGTTAAAATCAGTTAAATAGTTCTAAAAATAGTCATAGAAAAAATGAACTAGCTTGCAAGTAATCTAAGTCTGAACAAATGAATTAATATGGATTGCAAGGAGATCCAATTAGTCCATTCTGAAGGAGATCAGCCCTGGAAGGGACTGATGCTAAAGCTGAAACTCCAGTACTTTGGCCACATCATGCGAAGAGTTGACTCATTAGAAAAGACTCTGATGCTGGGAGGGATTGGGGGCAGGCGGAGAAGGGGACGACAGAGGATGAGATGGCTGGATGGCATCACTGACTCGATGGATGTGAGTCTGAGTGAACTCCGGGAGTTGGTGATGGACAGGGAGGCCTGGCGTGCTGCGATTCATGGAGTCGCAAAGAGTCGGACACGACTGAGTGACTGAACTGAACTGAACTGAACTGAATATGTTCCTAGCACCTAGAATCTTCCTGATGTACAACAGGTACTTAACAACTATTTATTGAATGCATAACTGCACCGAATTAGCATTGTTTACATAATAAACATGAAATGAACTTGGGCAGATTTCAGCAGATGGTGAGGAATAGGGATGCCTGGCATGCTGCAGTCCATGGGGTTGCAAAGAGTCAGACACAACTGGGTGACTGAACAACAACAACATAATGTTTTTAAGACTAACAAAAAATCAAAGTTATATACTGACTAATTTACTGGCATTGATTTTTATTGGTATGCAATATGCTACAAACTTAACTTTATATTTTAATAACTCTTAAGGAATGCATAAATGTTTTAGAAAAAAGAAAGATGTAATCCTATCTTTAAAATATTGAAGTTGAGCTTAAGATGGTGAAGTGCAATGTTTTGCTTATGTTTGCTTTTACATTCTCTTCCTTTATATTTCTATGTACTTTCAAGAGAGCAGAATGAATGCTATAGCCTCAGGGCATCAGTCAGACACTTCCGACACGATGCTGTTGCTGCTGCTGCTGCTAAGTTGCTTCAGTAGTCTGTGACTGTGCGACCCCATAGATGGCAGCCCACCAGGCTCTGCCGTCCCTGGGATTCTCCAGGCAAGAACACTGGAGTGGGTTGCCATTTCCTTCTCCAATGTATGAAAGTGAAAAGTGAAAGTGAAGTCACTCAGTCGTGTCTGACTCTTAGCGACCTCGTGGACTGCAGCCTACCAGGCTCCTCCGTCCATGGGATTTTCCAGGTAGGAGTACTGTAGTGGGGTGCCATTGCCTTCTCCCCTGACACGATAGGTATGTAATATTTGTTGAATTACATATGAAAGTCAAAGTGTTAGTCACTTATTCATGTCCAACTCTTTGCAACACCATGGACAGTAGCTTGCCAAGCTCCTCTGTCCATGGGATTCTCCAGGCAAAAATAATGGAGTGGGTAGCCATTCCCTTTTCCAGGGGATCTTCCTAACCCAGGGACTGAACCCAGGTCTCCTGCATTACAGGCAGATTCTTTACCATTTGAGCCACCTGGAAATCCCTGAATTACACACACACACACACACACACACACACACACACACATATACATATATATACACACATACATATATTCATACTGGAAAACCATAAAAAATCACTGATAAGAAAAGAAGGTATGTGATAAGTGATGGTATCACCTGTTTCAATAGGGACACACAGAGGAGTGAAGCACATTATGGAACAGTTTTCAAACACTATCATACCAAGGAAGGAGGATCATATATTTAGTTTAAGGAAAGATAGAACTTGCTATGAGTGATTGAATACAACATGAGGAATAAAGGGATGAGAAATAAAGTCTATTTAAAGAAGGGATGAGGCTCTTATGAGAGATATTATTTATTTACGGAAAGTTCCTATACTTGAAAAGCAAATAAAATATGCCATGCTACCTATACTACACAAATGTCTGGGTCTGAAAGCCCAACAGTATAACATTGCTCAATTTTTCACCTGACATCTATTTTTGCCTACCCACAAAAGCGAAGCAGGAAGAAACTTCAAAAGCCAACATGTTCAAAATGTTCAGCAGCAGCATGAAACGTCCACGATGAAAGGAATGTTGTGGGCAAGGGTTCTGTCAGTGGTTCACCCATGGGTGGATGTACCGTGTACCACTGAGACACCTGCATACTTTAACAAAAGACAATGTTGGTACCCAGGGCAGAACAACATACGAAGCCCTTCTCATTCTCTCAGTCAGAAATTTGTGTGCTGCACTGACTTCCAGTTTCCCAAATCTACAGTTGTGAATGTTAGTTTCTCAGTCATGTCCAATCTTTGAGACCTTCCCAGGTGGCACTAGCGGTAAAGAAACTGCCTGCCAAAGAAGGAGATGCAAAAGACGTGGGTTTGATCCCTGGGTTGGGAAGATACCCTGGAGGAGGGCATGGAAAACCACTCCAGTATTCCTGCCTGGAGAATCCTATGGACAGAGGAGCCTGGTGAGCTACAGTCCATAGGGTCACAAACAGTCAGACACAACTTAGCAACTTGAGTCTATGACTAGGGACTGTAGCCCACCCGGCTCCCCGTCCATGGGATTCTCCAGGCAAACATACAGGAGTATGTTGCCAGTTTCTTTTCCAGAGGATCTTCCCAACCAAGGGATTGAACCCAGGTCTCCCACATTCCAGGCAGATTCTTTACCATCTGGGCCACCAGGGAAGCCCCTCACAACACAGTGGTTGGCTTTGGCAATCCAGAAACTTCCATAGCTTCTTGTGCTCTGATTGGTTGTTAAGCCTTCAGCATGCCTTTTCATCACCTAGAAATTGTAACTCATCCTTAGTAATCAACTACCCCAATATGGGATTGGAGACATTATACAAAGAATTGCTTATTTATGTCTCTATCATGAGACTAATTTTTACTTCGAGTTTTATATATTAATATATATGTGATTAATATTAATGTGTAAATATAATAAGCATTATTATCAAAACAATTTGCTTGTAGTTATTTCTAAATATCATCATTGCCACCATATTGTGCATATTTCACATTCAATAAAGTTATATTTTATTCTTAAATGTGCATTGTTACATATTGTTTATGGGGTTATCATAAATGTGTTCCTAATGGACTTTTTTTTAATTTTAGCATCATAAAGAATATCAGGTTGACACCATAGTAGAAATTTCAAATGCTTTATCATATTCTCCAAATTTATCAACAGGAAACTGAAAAAGTAGTCTTTCCAGCAACAATTTTCATTTAGTCATATTAAGAAAAAATCACACTTGAGAAGAAGGCTTTGTGTATAGGGCAGTTTTGAAAGAAACTAGTCCTGAGATGTTTACTAGTTAGAAAGTTCTTTTAGATGGGCAAAGTTTCCATCTCCATTAGAAATATAAGCAGAGAACATCATTAGTGGCAAAATACTAAGCAAGAATGCAGCTAATGACACAGCACAGCTGCTGATGACTCCAAAGGAACATAGATGAAGAAACACAGGACTTGACCAACAATGGGTTATAATGCAGGTCTGCCATATGGAGGCTCCATGAGGACAGTTGCTGCTTCATCTGTTACGTTCTCCTTTGTTAGCTCCAGCTCCAGCACAGAGCCTGCAGTGAGTGAACATGCAATCAATGTTCACTGAATTTACAAATGAACAAATAGTCCCCTTGGACTCCTTATCATACCTCACATATACTAAGCTCCTATAATGTATCAGGCTCTGTACTTACATGCTTCAACTCCTCTTTCCATGGATGCTGTACCCATTATAGAGATGACGAAATTGTGACTCAGAGAACTTAAATAATGTACATACTTACTAAAAAGCAGAACTGGGTGAGTTGGTTATTTCATGAATGGAAAGGATGTATGAGGGTTCTGGGTTGACTAAAATGTGTAAATATGGGAGGGAATCCACCTATAAATATCAGTAGCTCCCCAATTATTTCAGGGTATTTTTCTTTTATTTTTGTATGTAAATACATTAAAAATAAGTTCTAGTTCTGAGACTTGGTATAAACGTTCCCAAATTACCAAGTAAATCAGAAATTTGGATGTGAGAAAAACTTTATTGGTTACAACTTCAACATCTCATCTCAAGGAATGTTATAGGAATAGGTGATATTTCTGAAATGTATGTGCTTGGAAGACAAGAGAACACTAAAATAATGCATAATGATATAACTTTCAAGTAAGTGGTGCTAAACTTTAGCTTCTTTAGACAGAAATGTCTGTTCCGTGGAACAACAGCGCATAAGAAAGTGTAAAGTGAAACTGATGGAAGTGAATTGAGTCTCTTAAGTTATTTAGGGTTCATTTTCTGTATCTGTTTCTGGTACAGTCTTTCCTGGCCTTTTATAAGTTCTATAATGACTGAATCATACTTTTATTCATGGTATCTTTCTCATTTATAGACAGTTAAAAGGGTATAATTTAAGCCACATTCCTTATTCAAATATTTGATACAATATTTCTTCTGATATATAAATAGAAACAGATATTTTTAAAACTCTCACTGCTTTATACCTAGAATAGAAGTTATCAGAACTCAAGATTAATAGTCTGGAGATTATTTACCCACCACCCTCCCCCCAAAAATTAAAAAAAATAGATCATTGAGATGCCATGTACAACATGATGACCATAGTTAACACTGCTCTATGATATATAAGAATGTTAAGAGTATAAATCCTAAGAGTTCTCATCACAAGGATAATTTTTTTATGTTTATTTAATTTTTTCTCTTTTTATTGTGTCCATATGGAAAAAGGAAGAGAGTTCCAGAAAAACATCTATTTCTGCTTTATTGACTATGCCAAAGCCTTTGACTGTGTGGATCACAATAAACTGAGGAAAATTCTGAAAGAGATAGGAATATCAGACCACCTGACCTGCCTCTTGAGAAATCTGTATGCAGGTCAGGAAGCAACAATTAAAACTGGACATGGAAAAACAGACTGGTTCCAAATCAGAAAAGGAGTACGTAAGGCTGTATATTGTCACCCTGCTTATTTAACTTATATGCAGAGTACATCATGAGAAATGCTGGGCTGGAAGAAGCACAAGCTGGAATCAAGATTGCTGGGAGAAATATAAATAACCTCAGATATGCAGATGACACCACCCTTATGGCAGAAAGTGAAGAGGAACTAAAAAGCCTTTTGATGAAAGTGAAAGAGGAGAGTGAAGAAGTTGGCTTAAAGTTCAACATTCAGAAAACGAAGATCATGGCATCTGGTCCCATCACTTCATGGGAAATAGATGGGGAAACAGTGGAAACCATGTCAGACTTTATTTTTTGGGGCTCCAAAATCACTGCAGATGGGGATTGCAGCCATGAAATTAAAAGATACTTACTCCTTGGAAGTAGTTATGACCAACCTAGATAACATATTGAAAAGCAGAGACATTACTTTGCCAAAAAGGTCCATCTAGTCAAGGCTATGGTTTTTCCAGTGGTCACGTATGGATGTGAGAGTTGGTCTGTGAAGAAAGCTGAGTGCTGAAGAATTGATGCTTTTGGACTGTGGCATTGGAGAAGACTCTTGAGAGTCCCCTGGACTACAAGGAGATCCAACCAGTCCATTCTAAAGGAGATCAGTCCTGGGTGTTCTTTGGAAGGACTGATGCTAAAGCTGAAACTCCAATACTTTGGCCACCTCATGCGAAGAGTCGACTCATTGGAAAAGACCCTGATGCTGGGAGGAATTGGGGACAGGAGGAGAAGGGGACAACAGAGGATGAGATGGCTGGATGGCATCACCGACTCTATGGACATGAATTGGGGTGAACTCTGGGAGTTGGTGATGGATAGGGAGGTCTGGCGTGCTATGATTCATGGGGTAGCAAAGAGCTGGACACGACTGAGTGCCTGAACTGAACTGAAATGAGATAGATGTTAGCTATTGTGGTAATTGCTTTATGATATATGTGAATGAAGCCATTTGCTGCACTTAAAACCTACAAAAGAAATTTTAAAAAGAGATCAGTTCATTGAAAACTGGCTTAATTACTAGAGTAAAAATAATTCATTTAAATTTTCATTTATTAATAGGCATGGTACTATAAAAATATTGATTCAGTTCATTAAAAAAACAGTTAATTAAAAATATAACCTCAAACCCCTTTTCATTCTAGCCAAATGACTAAACTATTTCTTCACTGTTATCAGTTTATCACTGAATTATTGAGTCCATGTTTCTCTTAGGTCACTCTAAAGAAATGAAACTAAACATCCAAGAGTCACATTTGTGGGAACAATAAAAGATAAGGATCTTTCTGTTTTACTTTTCTTTAAGCATATTATGGTTAACATTTCTAAATTAGCTTCATGTGGGTTAGTGTTTTTTCCACAGTGTTTTGAAAGCTAAATTTTTGGGAACATTGTTTGTACATATCTCCCACTGTGAACATGTTTGCCAGGTTATTCTAATTATTTCATTTTTAAAGAGTGACTCCTTCAGCATAATATCTTTAGCATTAATGAAATTAAAGGTTGTGACTGAATAACTATAATGGTTTAACATTTAAAAAATAAACATTTATCTTCTATCTCCATTTTTATTTTCTCTCATTACTTTAGCAAAGATTTGACATCAATATTTCACTGAAAGGCTATTATCTGTTCTTAATGTGCAATTACATTAAGAACATTACCTAGTTAATTTATAGGAGGCTATCTATAAAAAATAAATAAAAGATAAGTGTTCAATAGAACCAAGAAGGTAAGGAAACACTTAAATCTCATTTAAAAATGAGTTTATTAAAAAAAAAAATCTTTCCTGAAAGATTTATTAAACAGCTTAAGACTCTTGACTTGTTTTGCTTTTTAGAAAACATAACATATAGTTTTATAATTCTATTTCTACTTCTATTTCTGTGTATATACAAAAGATGCTTAACTACATATGCACATATATAGCAATACTACATTTATCAAATGATATCAAGCCACAATACAATTCATATAACTCTAGTTTTCTTAAAACAGTCATCTCATTTGGTTTTATTTCAATCATGCTACTAAAGTTTCTCCAGAATGTATTCTACTTCTTTAATTATTAAATAGGATATACAATATATGACTTAACATTGTATGTTGCTATTTCAGGTCCATTTTTATGGACAGTAGCTCCTCTATTGCTGTAATAAAGCAGTGCCTTTATAGGCATAAGATTGGCCAAATTAAATGTCTCAGAGCATTCATTACTTATTTGCCTTCAGTTATAGTTCTTCCATAGTTTTCCCTTACCTGAAGTTATCATTTTTCAGTACAACTACCTTTGTACATTATTTTATATGCAAATGTCTAGATTGGTCAGCCCTTGAAATAACACACGTGAGCTTTGGGACAGACTTTTCCCTTGCTGCTGCTGAGATTTTAATTTCTGAGTTTAGAACAAGACACTGATATGCAAATGAAATAGAAAAGAATGTTTATACGATTTTATCTTTATTTAATAGAAGCCTGGATCAAGCCAAAGAGCAGCCTCTGGCATCTATCCTGAAGCAGAATCTTGTCCATGTCTGGCTGCCCCTGTTTTGAGAAGGTGGACACAGACTCAGTGTGGAGTTATAACAATGGATCTATACCTTAGGCTCATCTTTAATTATACAGATCTTTGTTCTATAGTTACATTATTCATCCATCCAATCAATAAACATTTATTAAACTTCAATTCACTGGAGGTATCATAACTGAAACTAGGGTAGATAAAAAGGTGAATTACAGATAAGCCTTCAAATGTGTCTTATATATAACAGACAATGAACTGTTGATGGTATTCCTGGCAGACAGCTGTATCACATAATGGCTGAAAGTAATTATTTAAAAAGCATATTTTCACTCAGTTTAACAAATACAATGTTACATTGTAAAATTAGTTGAAATCATGATATATAAAAGTGAAATCATGATATATAAAACTTAAATAGAATTATTTTATTGAAATAAAGGCATTTAATTTAAAATTTTCTTTATTGAGGAAAGAAGTAACTTGCCTCTTAATAAGACTGAATAAAGTTATCATAGACCATAGAGTATTACATTTTCTCTCAAAAGACAAATTTTCTTTAAGGAACAGAAACTGTGCAGAATAGAAATATGTTAAAGGACTTGTCCATTTAAACCCTCATTTCTTTTCCAGGATTTTCTGGTTTCCAGCCATTGACACATAAGCATTTGTCAGAACTGGGCTGGATCATAGGGCAGGTAAATTGGCTACAGCTTGTAACAGTGAGACTATGGATAATATTCTATTTATCTAGAAAAGAAAGATGAAAAAATAGTTTTATAAGTCTAATAAATGCACACTTTATTTCTCTCAAATAATATGTATATAGTAGTAGTAGTGATGGTTTAGTGACTAAGTTATATCCTACTCTTGTGACCTCATGGACTTTAGCCTGCCAGGCTCCTCTGTTCATGAGATTTCCCAGGCAAGAATACTGGAATGGGTTGCCATGTCCTTCTCCAGGGGATTTTCCCAACCCAGGGATTGAACCTGCATCTCCTGCATTGTAGGCAGTCTCCTGCATTGCAGGCAGATTCCATACCACAAAGCCACCAGAGAAGCCCCACGCATCTGTTGTATTGGCCAAAAAGTTGGTGTGGGTTTTCCGTAAAATCTTATGAATGGACCTGAATAAAATTTTGGCTACTCCTATACACATGTATATACACACATATACAAGATAATTCAGTTTTATTCAAAATGAGGGTTTGCCCCACAACTTAATTTATCCCCAGAAATGTTTAGGAATTGGAAGTGTAAATCACTTGTATATGGCTTAATTCTGTCAACTGAATTATCTGTATTTAACAAAGGGACAGAACAAAAGGCAGATCAGAAGGATGCATTCCAATGGAGCCAAGCTAGACCTTCACAAGCCTGGGTACACTGTAGAGCTCCTCATGCTCGGTTGCTTCTGTTGTGTCTGACTTTTTGTGACCCCATGGACTGTAGCCCACCGGGCTCCTCTGGCCATGGGATTTTTCAGCCAAGAATACTGGAGTGGGACTCTTATCATCACTATAACATGGAAACTAGACATCTACAGAAATATTGTAAAGCAGAGTTCTATGGCATTTTCTGATAGAATTAATAAGTAGAACACACAATTAGATCTTCATGAAAGCTTGAAAGGGTAGAACAGGATGCTGTGATATTAATGGGAGCAATTTTGGTTCACTGAAGGAGCTATTATCTACAGAATCTTTAGCCTTATAGATGTTATACCTAGAACTTCTTGGACTTCCCCAGGCATTTTTCTGAGATCTTTACTACATTAGACTTGTATAGCTATATCTATAGTTCCATTGGCCATCAACTCCTTTGATAGTTTATATTAAAATGCTACATTAGAATGAACTCTGACTCTATATTTGCTTCTCTTGAAATTATTCAAAATATCTAGAATTCATGGATTTCTTTCATATGACACATTATCTTAAAACTGGCAAATATTTTTAGTTATGTCTGCCAATCTCTGTGGCTAATAAAAGTCATTTCACAGATTTACACTCATTTCATTATTTCAATATTGTAGTATTGCTTCAGTGGCTTATTATTTTCTTTGAGAAATTTCAAGATCAGAAATACTAATAACATTTTCTCAGTTTTAAAAGAAAATGATAATCTAGTTTACCTTTTTTTCCTGATATAGCATATATATTGCTATATTACATTTACATCTTAAACCAAATATTCAAGAATTATCTTAAGGTAATACATTGTAAACTATTTTAAAAATTCATGCTTTAAATTTTAAACCTTGATGTTAAAGCACCATAGCACTAGAAAAAACAAACAAACAAACCAAAGGATCAAAATGCTTATTGGACTAGTTACCACCAATTTAATAAACTCCAAGCTAATTTTCAAATCAATGTATTATTAGATTAAAACTGCCTAGTTGAGAACTTGCCGAAATAGAATACACTAAAATTTAAATGAGACATTTAAAAACCTCTTTAAGTACTGGGGATGTATATTACCCTTTTTATATCCTCAACATTGTCTAGCATTGTATTTTCCACTTGGCAAAAGCTTTAAAAATACATTAAGCTAATTGTAGGTGACATGATCTAATAGCAATGTCAAAGGTTTTAGTTATTATTGTTGTGTTCTGTAGCATGATTATGTACATGTTCTTGAATAAATACAAGTAGAAATGTTGCACAAAAGCAATGCAGGGATTCTAAGAAGCGATATGAAAATGAAAATGGACCATGAGTATTACTGAAAGAGAATAATTGGATGGAAAATTTCTGTGATGTTATACTCTGAGAAAGCAAAACTTGAGCCATATTGACCACAATAAGAAATGACAAAGCTTGAAAAGCTATCTATAAAATGTCTTTCAAGCAGTATGCTTTTCAGATAAGCAAAATTCTTTTACATTGTTACCAACTTCTATAAATGCCAGTTCGATTTCAGAATGCATTGTTTAATTGTGATCATATCAAAGAAGAATCCTTTCTAGACAGCTAGAGCATGAAAAAAATGAAAAGATTATGTTAATAAAGCAAATGTATTTTGTTACCATGGTAACTTTGAAACTAAAAGGTTCAGAGAAATCTTTTTCCCCTATAGCATTGTGTTGTGGGGAACTGGTTAGTTGATTACCAGCTCATGGAACCATAAGCCTTTAAAATGGTGTCATTTGAAAGGCAGACTGAGACTTACATGGAACAGTAAGATCTTTTCTCTATGTTTCTGAAAATAAATTATAGAAACAGCATGCTGGAGGGGACTCAGAACTATTGAGTAGACATTAAGAAGCTTCATAAAGCATTGGTTTATTTTTAAAATTACTACAGAAAGCTATTATTTTATGATAAAACATATTATTGACTTGAAATATAAAATTCAAAGATATTCTTTGGGAAAAAAATTGAAGTCTCTCATTTGGAATGTTGACTGGGTCTTGTGGTCTACAAGCCCAGGTACAAGAATGTGCTCATTTCTCTTCTATTTTGAAATAGAAGTTAGGGAACTGTCTTGAGTATAAACTCAATGTCATCTGTCCCATTTGTAAGTCCTAAACTTATGGTTCTTTGTTCCACCATTCACGTCATCTTAAATCTTATTCCATCATTCTTGGAGATCTGCTGCAATCAGAATAAATTTCAAAGGTTTGGTCCTTTCAACAGAGAACTAACTTCAGAACTGAAGGGTTCTTTTGGTTTAGTTGTCCAAAAAATTGTTCCTTGATAACATTTTTTCTACAGAAGAAGTAAATTTTATAACATTCACAGAAATTTATGAGTATTTTAGAAATCACTACCGCTCTGAGAAGTGAAAAACCAAACAAAATTTTAAAAGGTAGTTCCTGTTTTTAAAACAACCTCTGAGAATACATTAATGTTTCCCTTCTAATCAATAAAAAATTGTCATTTTCTTAACAGTAGGCAAAACACACTTGCTGCTTATTTCCAAGGAATGCAATGCCTTTAAGTTTTAACAAAAACACTTAACCTCAAAGTACAACTCTTTAAAAGTCATTTTGTTCTGGGCAAGAACATTCCCAGCAGGTCGCCCACTGCCATGTTTGGAGATTTGCATAATAACACAACTAAACACCTGACACATCTCTGCATGTAGAAATTAATAACAAAGATCTTTCTCCCTTCTAGGTGTCCATTGCCATAGTTACCTCACAAGTTCCTGAAAATATGCTTAAATAAAGAAAGTCAAAAGCATTGGGGTAGAAATTAATCATTGACTGGAAAATAAGTTTTCATGATGAGGTCAGGCTTTTGTTTCTGGGTCAGACTGAAAAATTAGACAGTATTCTGACTTGAGCAGAACTGATTGCCTCTGGTTGGAGATCTGGCTCTTAGGGTCTCACACAAAACACTGGCATACTTGAGTGTGCAGGAACAGTTGCTTTATGCATTTAGTCTCTCAAGCCCTGTTAGAAAAACAAAACCAAAAAACTTTCACCCATTCCCTTTAGAATGGTCAACCCTGCCAAGGAGTCTGTAGTGAGAGTGTAATAAAAACATCAAATCAGTGACTGGTCTCATGGGAACAGATGACTGGCCTGAAGTCTATGGTGGATGATCCCTCACAAAGGCAACTGATAAATGCAGGAATATTTATCTGGAGATGAGAGGGGTCCAAACTATGAAATTTAATATTAAGGAAAAATCAAGACTCGAGAGAGCAAAATTAGAACTATCGTGTGAGAAGGAAATCTCAGAGGATAACAGACAACAGGACTAGCTTTAGTTATATGTTTTGTGAAAGGAATGATAAATAAAGTCTTGGTCCAATAGAACGTGCAGAGTTAGGCCTTCTCAAGCATGCCTGGGAACCCCAAAAGGCAGGAATGAAACATGATGCAACTTTCTGTTAAGCAGTTTTGTGGTATATTATAAAAAACTTGCAAATATTAAAATCTCTTGATGCAACAGTCCAATTTAGAAGAATATTTCCCAAGGAAATAACCAGAAATTTGTATATAGAATTATGTATGAAACTGTTTGTCCTAGCATTACTCATGATAGTAAAAAACTAGGTTTTTTTAGATAAGTAAAGTATACCATATCCACATGTGTAGTGGTAAATTTTTTTTTTTTTTTTTAAATAACTAGCATTTATTTCTCACAGTTCTGGTGGCTGAATGCCTGAGATCAGGGTAGAATGCTTGTCACATAATGTTCATTTTTTTCATAGGCAGAACACTTTATTCATTAGGATTTCCCCCAAACACTAGGAAACTCAGCTAACAGTAGTTTAGATATACAAGAATTCATTGTAGTGGTAAAATTATGTGAAACAATTTAAACTGAGAATTATAATATTTAGTGAAAAAGCATATATAATATATATACACACACACATATCAGTTCAGTTCAGTTGCTTGGTTGTGTCCAACTCTTTGTGGCCCCATGGACTGCAGTATGCCAGGCTTCCCTATCCCATCACCAACTCCTGAAGCTTGCTCAAACTCATGTCCATCCAGACGGTGATGCCATCCAACCATCTCATCCTCTGTCTTGCCTTCTTCTCCCGCCTTCAATCTTTCCCAGCATCAGGGTCTTTTCCAGTGAGTCAGTTCAGTTCTTCACATTAGGTGGCCAAAGTACTGGAGTTTCAGTTACAGTATCAATCCTTCTAATGGATATTCAGGACTGATTTCCTTTAGGATGAACTGGTTGGATCTCCTCGCAGTCCAAGGGACTCTCAGGAGTCTTCTCCAATACCACAGTTCAAAAGCATCAATTCTTTGGCGCTCAGCTTTCTTTATAGTCCAACTGTCTCATCCATACATGATTACTGGAAAAACCAGAGCTTTAACTAGATGGAACTTGGTTGTATGTCTGTGCTTTTTAATACGCTGTCTAGGTTGGCCATAACTTTCCTTCCAAGGAGTAAGCATCTTTTAATTTCATGGCTGCAGTCACCATTTACAGTGATTTTGGAGCCCCCCAAAATAAAGTTTGTCACTGTTCCCACTGTTTCTCCATCTATTTGCCATGAAATGATGGGATAAGATGCCATGATCTTGGTCTTTTGAATGTTGAATTTTAAGCCAACTTTTTGACTCTCCTCTTTCACTTCATCAAGAAACTTTTTAGTTCTTCTTCACTTTCTGCCATAAAGGTGGTGTCATCTGACATTTGAGGTTATTGATATTTCTCCCTGAAATCTTGATTCCAGCTTGTGCCTCATCCAGCCAAGGATTTTGCATGATGTACTCTGCATATAGGTTAAATAAACAGAGTGACAACATACAGCCTTGACATACTCCTTTCCCGATTTGGAACCAGTCTGTTGTTCTATGTCCAGTTACTTCTTGACCTGCATACAGATTTCTCATGAGGAAAGATTTCTCTGGTATTCCCATCTCTTTTAGAATTTTCCACAGTTTCTTGTGATCCACATTCAAAGGCTTTGGCAATCAATAAAGCAGAAGTAGACATTTTTCTGGAACTTTCTTGCTTTTTCAATGATCCAAATGATATTGGTAATTTGATCTCTGGTTCCTCTGCCTTTTTTAAATCCAGCTTAAACATCTGAAAGTTCACAGGTCACATACTGTTGAAGCCTGGCTTGGAGAATTTTGAGCATTACCTTACCAGTCTATCAGATGAGTGCAATTGTACAGCAGTTTGAACACTCTTTGCATTGCCTTTCTTTGGGATTGGAATGAAAACTGACCTTTTCTCGTCCTGTGGCCACTGCTGTATTTTCCAAATTTGCTGGCATATTGAGTGCAGCACTTTCACAGCATCATCTTTTAGGATTTGAAATAGCTCAACTATTTTACATAGGCATATTTTACATATACAGATACACATATATACATACATTGCATGTATACATACACACAATACACATATATGCTTATGTAAAATATTTTGTGAAGTAACAATGCCTATCTAAGACTACTCTTGCTTTATATGAAGACAGATTGTGAGTCTTATAAAAGTTTCTTAGAAATGTCCTCTTGGGCATTTTGAATTCCCTGGAAACCTATATTTTGTTCATGAAATTAAAGTCTACTAATGTCATTAAACTGTTCCTAAAGTAGATGAACTACAAGTGAAAGTCAAAGTATTAGTTGTTCAGTCATGTCTGACTCTTCGCAAACCCATGGACCTGTCAGGCTCCTCTGTCCCTGGGATTCTCCAGGCAAGAATACTGGAGTGAGTTGCCATTTTCTTCTCCAGGGGATCTTCCTGACCCAGGGACTGATTCCGGGTCTCCTGCACTGCAGGCAGTTTTTTTATTGTCTGAGCCACCAGGGAAGCCCCGTCTACAGGTTAACTATACTTTTTTCATGGGAAGTACATGTGAATTCCATACCCAGATATTTTGTTTAGGGACTTTCCCTCCTTCTGTTTATTAAATTCCTATTTACTTAGGAGATGCTGGTCACTATGATTCAGGTCTCTTAAGATTGCCTGAGAAGAATTCTTTCCCACAATGTCTAATAGCATGTTGCTTGGAGAAGGGGAAGAAAATGGGATTTTTTTTTTTAATCAAAACTCCCCATTTCAAATTGCAGGAAAAGAAATTTGGGAGCATTTTAGTTGGTAGAGCAATAGGTCTTTAGCAGCTTCTTCCATTCTCATATTTGCCTAACTAGTCCTTAACAGGAGTTAAGTAGTATAATACAGGCTCAGGGCTCTAGACCACTAAAACAGGTGATGAGGCTAAGAGGTGAGTTCAGTTTGAGTGTTACATCTAAATACAAAAACTATTTCAGTTTCTTGGAGTCCCTGAAACAAGTCATGGCTCGTCACACGAAACTGTGGTCAGCTGAGCAGAGTGACTCACCTCTAATTCTGCCTAAAGCCATGGTTTAACGAATGATTAGTGTTTTACATTTTTCAGCATTTTCTAACTTTCCTATAATAAGCATATAATAGGAAAAAATTCTGAGTTTCTAAAAGTTGCTAAAGTGAAGTTGCTCAGTCATGTCTGACTCTTTGCAACCCCATGGACTGTAGCCTACCAGGTTCCTCCATCCATGGGATTTTCCAGGCAAGAATACTGGAATGGGTTGCCATTTCCCTCTCCATTCTCAAATAAATCAGTGACTTATAGAAATCTATTACTTGGAGGCTCCATATTGAATACTACCAAATCATTCAGCAAACATTTATTACACATCTCACACGTTCTAGACTCTGCTGTAAGAGACCTAGAACATTCTTAACTCCAATGATCTTACAGCCTAGTGAGAAAAGACAAGCATAAGGAATCATGGCAAGAAAATGTTTAGAGGTGATTTGGGCTGTGACAGAAATATGCACAAGAACTAGCAGAGAAATGAAGAAAGGAATGATAACTGACTTGTAGGGAGCAGGAAAGGTTTCCCATAACAAGTGAGCCTGTACTGATTCCTAATAAATTAGAAAGGTTGCTTTACCATGGGGACAAAATTCTGCAAGCATTTAAGGCAAAAATAAAGCAATATTTAACGTCAACAGATAAAACAAACACCTTGAAATTTCACAAGAACTGCAAGTTGGAGGACTTGGCAGAAGCTTGGTCACAAAGCTAAACTGAGAGACAGGAATATTGTGAGGGTCTTTGTCCACCATGCTTAGGGAATTTGGGGTTTTATTAGATGATAAGAGCCTGAAATGTTGGCAAACCAATTAGGACCCAATCATATGAGTTCTAGTGAAAAGTTCATGGTTTAGAAGTGCTAAAGATGCTATAAGACATTAATACATCCCAAACACAGGATGAAGGGGAAGTTTATAACAAATCCAAGGATTCCTGATTTGCCTGTCTGGGTGGATGAAGGCCTATCTGTTGAGTAGAACATATGAATTAGATTAGATTGGATATTAATAATGAGATTAAAAGATTATAAAGAGAAGAGAATGAGCTTGGTTTAGACACATTGAATATAAGTGTGGAGACTGTCAGATATTTAGAATTGTCAGTGTTTCCCCATCTATTTGCCATGAAGTGATGGGGCTGGATGCCATGATATTCATTTTCCAAATGTTGAGTTTTAAGCCAACTTTTTCACTCTCTTTTTTCACTTTCATGAAGAGGCCCTGTAGTTCTTCTTTGATTTCTGCCATAAGAGTGGTATCATCTGCATATCTGAGGTTATTGATATTTCTCCTGGCAATCTTGGTTCCAGCTTGTGCTTAATCCAGCCCAGCATTTTGCATGATGTACTCTGCATATAAGTTAAATAAGCAGGGTGAAATATTTCTCATGATGTAGGTAAGGTGGTCTCATATTCCGATTTCTTTAAGAATTTTCCACAGTTTCTTGTGATCCACACAGTTAAAGGCTTTGGCATAGTCAATAAAGCAGAAGTAGATGTTTTTCTGGAACTCTCTTGCTTCTTTGATGATCCAGCAGATGTTGACAGTTTCATCTCTGGTCCTTCTTCCTTTTCTAAAACCAGTTTGAACATCTGGAAACTCACGGTTCATGTACTACTGGAGCCTGCCTTGAAGAATTTTGAGCATTAATTTGCTAGTGTGTGAAATGAGTGCAGTTGTGCAGTAGTTTGAACACTCTTTGGCATTGCTTTTCTTTGGGATTGAAATGAAAATTGACCTTTTCCAATTCTGTGGCTACTGCTGCATTTTCCAAATTTGCTGACGTATTGAGTGCAGCACTTTCACAGCATCATCTTTTAGGATTTGAAATAGCTCAACTGTGTAAATTACAAATTGAGTAAATTACAAGGCGGCAAATCACTGTGCTTACATAAATTACATAAAAAAATCCAAACATGCATTATAGAGACATTTGCAAGCTGTTGGTACTTCTGAAATCTAGAAAATTAATTGCCATTCCCATAGAGATAAATAATTCAAAACAGAGGAGGTGGATTTTATTTTTGATATTTCCTCTGTTGATAATCAGGGAGAAATGTGAGATGACAGTTTCTTTTATATTCAAACAACCTCTCAAATCCTATCTTCTCTTATTGCTTTTCCTTTATATACTCATGATTTTTGCCACCACTCTTTCACACATTTTTGTCTGGTCTGGTTGTACTACAATTATTTGCCTTCATTAATACCTACACTTCAAGATATGACCAACCTAGACAGCATATTCAAAAGCAGAGACATTACTTTGCCAACAAAGGTCCATCTAGTCAAGGCTTTGGTTTTTCCAGTAGTCCTGTCTGGATGTGAGAGTTGGACTATAAAGAAAGCAGAGCACCGAAGAATTGATGCTTTTGAGCTGTGATGTTGGAGAAGACTCTTGAGAGTCCCTTGGACTGCAAGGAGATCCAACCAGTCCATCCAAAGAAAATCAGTCCTGAATATTCATCGGAAGGACTGATGCTGAAGCTGAAACTCCAATACTTTGGCCACCTGATGGAAAGAACTGACTCATTGGAAAAGACCCTGATGCTGGTAAAGATTGAGGGCAGGAGGAGAAGGGGATGACAGAGGATGAGATGGCTGGATGGCATCATTGACTCAATGGACGTGAGTTTGAGTAAACTCAGAGTTGGTGATGGACAGGGAGGCCTGGCGTGCTGCAGTCCCTGGGAGTCGCAGAGTGGGACATGACTGAGCAACTGAACTGAACTGAATAATTATATTATGAATGATTTCTACTTATATTCTCTGTAATTCTGGAAATCATGCATTTCTCTTACTACTTCTCATTGCATAGTAATTTAGTATGGGCTAATGCCATAAGGTCTGGAATAAAATTACATAATTTCTAGGTGTCTTGGTTTTCTCCACCTATAAAAAGTCATAAAATCTCTACCTACCTCAAAAGATGGTAGAAGAATTACTATAAATTTGTTCACAGAAAGCCTTGTATTCAATAAGAGTGCAATAAGTGTTAGCTAGTGATTATTCTATAATAGATATAAGAGGGATACATTAAGTTTTCACATAAATGTCTATCCCCTTGAAAATACCACTAGGTCAAGGAATTTAGGAAGAGTTATTGTGACTCTATGTAAAGAGGTTTAGTTTACTGGCTAACTTGCCTACTTACATCAGGTCATGGAGGGTTTCCAAGTGAATTCTTTGTTTGAGTTCATGGGTATTTTGTGCTCAGTTATATCACATTGTTTGTGACCCCAATAGACTGTAGCCCATCAGGCTCCTCTGTCCATGGAATTTTCCAGGCAAGAATACTGGAGTGAGTTGACATTTCCTACTCTAGGGGGACTTCTCAACCTAGGGATCGAACCCATGTCTCCTGCGTATCCTGTATTGGCGGCAAATCTTTACCACTAGCACCACCTGAGAAGCCCTGTTGAGGTCACTGATATAACATCAACTCTAAAAGATATAAAATGGCCAAAATAATGGGATTAATTAAAAAATGTATCAGGCAATTTTTAACACAAGTAGAGTGTTTATCACCAGTTAACTAAATATTAGTCAAATTGGTTGCTTAGTTTGTTATTAATTTACCCTTGGAAAACTCCCACTATCCCTAAACAGTTCATATTAGCAAGCTCTCCTTTCCTCCACTTCAAGGGAAGGTTGTGCTTTTCTCCCATCCGACTTCTAGTCCTGATGATATCAGTAGGGTACAGATCTTCATATCTTCTCACTTCCCTACACTGTCTGCACTGAGTAGAGTTGAACTAGTTTGAATTAGTGAAGTTATCCCTTAGGGGCCCTGTCTAAAATGTTGGTGATAAACAATGCCGAGTATTGTGGAAGAATACTGTACACTCTAGACCCTGTGTGTGTGTGTTAGCCACTCATTCCTGTCCGACTCTTTGTGACCCCATGGACTGTAGCCCACCAGTATGCTAATTATTGAGGTGCAGATTTAGAAAGTCTTAATATACTTACAATCTCTGCTTATTACATATATATTCTGCATGATTTTATGTGATTCTAATACATTAGTTTGGAAATGTGAGCCTATTTTCATCATAAAAATCATCTCCCTTTTTGTTTGTATGGCTTACGTTATATGTTATTTAGTGTGCACTAATTTAATTAATATTAAAACAAGCAGGTTTCCAATCTTCCTTTTTGATCAGGTTTGGATGCATTACAATACTCTTTCAAAATAAGGACAGTATCTCACACAGAACATAAAATGAAAGACATGAGTCAAATATGACCCTTGCAATCAAGATAAACGAGAATTCTTCATCAGTCAACAATCAGTCAACAAGGAATTTAGGAGCCAGCTTCCCTAGTAGCTCAGCTGATAAGGAATCCATCTGCAATGCAGTGGACCCTGGTTTGATTCCTGGGTCGGAAAGATCCTCTGGAGAAGGGATAGGCTACCCACTCAAGTATTCTTGGGTTTCCGTGGTGTCTCAGCTGGTAAAGAATCCGCCTGCAATATGGGAGGCCTAGTTTCCATCCCTGGGTTGGGAAGATTCCCTGAAGAAGGGAAAGGCTACCCACTCCAGTATTCTGGCCTGGAGAATTCCATCAACTGTATAGTCCATGGGGTTACAAAGAGTTGGACACGACTGAGTGACTTTCACTTTCACTTTTCATGCATTGAACATAGAAAGCACATAAAAGAGAATGCAATGTGGCCTTATGTACAATGTGAGAGATTGAAAATTTGGCCAGAAACTAGACCTAATACACAAAACTATTTCTCGAAAAGCAAACTTTGATTTGAAACAAGGCATTTATTTCCATTTAAAGCAATTATTTTCATCTTTCGAACAAAGATTAAAATAAATAGGCAGACATGGCTTCTATTCAAAACTTCCACACAACCTTTTGTTTTCCTGAATCCACATCTAAGATGGGCGACAGGAAAAGGTATTTTGAATTGAGAAAAGGTAAAATTCAGTTTGTCTCATTTGAAATTCTATCCTTCCTTATCATAATAATTCAACTTAGGAGAAATAAAGCCTTATTTAAGGTAAGTTATAGAAATCTCAATAAATAAGGAACTCTTTGGAAAACAAAACATTAGACAAAGAAGGATATCTGTGTGAAAAATCAGACAGGCATTGGTAAAAGATGGGATCAAAGATGGAATATTATCAAATGAAAACCCACCTCTCTTTTCCTCAACACACCCTATCTGCTTCTAACCACTCTGCTACCCACACTCAAAATTCAGAGTATCAAATACTTGAGCCAGTTTGATTGGCTACATCCAGTTTATACAAACAATTGGCTTAGGATTTCTCTTTTCTATGTAAAGTTGTAGGTCAAATCGACATAGCTGTATGGCAGACATAATTATACCCTCTCCTGTATCGTTCATTCCCACATGTATCAAAGACTTTCCATTTTGCAGCCTTATGCATACTGATGCCATTACCATTGAAGCTCAGTTCAGTTCAGTCACTCAGTCATGTCCGACTCTTTGGGACCCCATGAACCGTAACACACCAGGCCTCCCTGTCCATCACCAACTCCTGGAGTGCACCCAAACCCATGTCCATTGAGTTGGTGATGCCATCCAACCATCTCATCCTCTGTCGTCCCCTTCTCCTTCTGCCCTCAATCTTTCCCAGCATCAGGGTCTTTTCAAAAGAGTCAACTCTTCACATCAGGTGGCCAAAGTACTGGAGTTTCAGCTTCAAAATCAGTCCTACCAATGAACACCTAGGACTGATCTCCTTTAGGATGGACTGGTTGGATCTCCTTGTAGTCCAAGGGACTCTCAAGAGTCTTCTCCAACACCACAGTTCAAAAGCATCAATTCTTCGGCGCTTAGCTTTCTTCACAGTCCAACTCTCACATCCATACATGACCTCTGGAAAACCCATAGCCTTGACTAGACGGACCTTTGTTGACAAAGTAAGGTCTCTGCTTTTCAATATGCTATCTAGGTTGGTCATAACTTCCCTTCCAAGGAGTAAGTATCTTTTAATTTCATGGCTGCAATCACCATCTGCAGTGATTCTGGAGCCCAGAAAAATAAAGTCAGCCACTGTTTCCCCATCTATTTGCCATAAAGTGATGGGACCAGGTGCCATGATCTTCGTTTTCTGAATGTTGAGCTTTAAGCCAACTATTGAAGAAGGGATACTAAATAAAGAAAAGATTATTTAGTATATGTGTTGGCAAAATATGATTCTTAGGTCAAACTTAGCCTGTGGTCTGTTTTCATACCATCTACAAGGTAATAATTATTGCATTCCAGTAGTCTTGTCTGGAGAATCCCCATGAATAGAGGAGCCTGGTGAGCTACAGTCTACGGGGGTTGCAAGAGTCAGACATGACTGAGTGACTAAGCACACACAGGAGCCTGGTGGGCTACAGTCCATGGGGTTGCAAAGTCAGACACTCAGTCACTCAATCGGACATGACTGAGTGACTAAGCATGTGTGTGTGTATGATATATATATATATATATATATATATATGTACACAATATTTTTAATATCATACACACATATATGTAATATTTTTAAGGAGATGTTTAAAAAAAGAAGATGTGACAGAGACTACAGACCCTATATGGACCAGAGACTCTAAGATTTTTAAATACCTAGCTCTTTACCAAAAGTTTGCCATAACTTGGTCTAAAAGGATACAGTGATAAGGGGTCTTTGTTAACTTGGATTTTTGTGGTAAGATGTATTAATTATCTTAGTATAGAAGAGTGATAAATTCTGTAAGAATAATAAAAACACTGAACAATATCATTCATGGTTTTGGTTCAAAGGAAATTGTAACGAATATAGCATTTAGAGATAATCTAGGAGGAAAAGGGAATCATGCTAAACATTCCACCAAAATTACTAGATTATAATAATGGTGATATTCACAGACATAATGCAATACCCACAATCAAATGGTGATTTTCACAGATTGCAAGTGAGACAGTTTTATGTTTCAAACTCAACACAAAGATCAGGAAATAGCAATTTTAAAAAACAGGAAGAGAAAAGATATCTAACTTTCAAAAGTTTCAGTGACTGCCATTTCTGTTATTCAAAATCCTTTAGAGTATTTAATCTTACATTTAAAAAAAAAAATACACACAAGAAACAGTACCAAAGAGATCCTTTTCAAATATATGCCACTCTTCAGAAGTAGCACTGCTAAAAGCTTTTAGGTTATACAACCTTCAACATATTTTCCTACACATTTATTTATTAATGCAAATATACATATAACATGGTGGTTATTTGCTTATTTTACATAAATGGAAATATATTATAGATTTTTTAGTACCTTCCTTTTAAAATTGTGTGTGTTAAATGATTCTGAGGTCTTACAGATATTTCCATGTTACTATCATGAAAAATTACTTCATTATTTATAATTGCTTCCCTAAATTCCCTGGGTGTGTAGCATAATTAATTTCCTCACTTTAAGATAATCCCTCTTTTTTATACACATGAATAGTTCTCTATTTTGATACTATGAATAATACATTACTCAAAGTATTTTGCTCATATCTTCTGTACCTTTTTCACTTCCCCTCAGTTTATCTCCAGTTCAGTTGTCACTTTCAAATTCCTGTTTGCATAGATACTTTATTATTTAGTCTTTAAATAATTTAATAGCTGTAATACTTATTTTAAAGTTGGATTTTGGAAAGAAAAAACCATTTGGCAAATACTGAGTAAAATATATGAATATAGTTAAGAGTATTGATAGGTAAAGATCCAGAATTATCCAAATATGCAATCTTCTGCCTAGAAAATGGTAAGCTCCTTGTAATTAGAACTGCAAACTTCCAGATGTTCAAGCTGGACTTAGAAAAGGCAGAGGAACTAGAGATCAAACCGCCAATATCAGATGGACAATCAAAAAAGCAAGAGAGTTCCAGAAAAACATCTACTTCTGCTTTATTGACTATGCCAAAGCCTTTGACTCTGGATCACAATAAGCTGTGGAAAATTCTGAAAGAGATGGGAATACCAGACCACCTGACCAACCTCTTGAGAAACCTGTATGCAGGTCCAGAAGCAACAGTTAGAATTGGACATGGAACAACAGACTGGTTTCAAATAGGAAAAGGAGTACGTCAAGGCTGTATATTGTCACCCTGCTTTTTTAACTTTTATGCAGAGTACATCGTGAGAAATGCTGGGCTGGAGGAAGCACAAGCTGGAATCAAGATTGCTGGGAGAAATATCAATAACCTCAGATTGGCAGATGACACCACCCTTATAGCAGAAAGTGAAGAGGAACTAAAGAGCCTCTTGATGAAAATGAAAGAGGAGAGTGAAGAAGTTGGCTTAAAGCTCAACATTCAGAAAACTAAGATCATGGCATTCGGTCCTATCACCTCATGGCAAAGATGGGGAAACAGTGGAAAAAGTGTCAGACTTTATTTTTCTGGGCTCCAAAATCACTGCAGATGGTGACTGCAGCCATGAAATTAAAAGACGCTTACTCCTTGGGAGGAAAGTTATGACCAACCTAGACAGCATATTCAAAAGCAGAGATGTTACTTTGCCAACAAAGGTCTGTTTAGTCAAGGCTATAGTTTTTCCTGAATATTCATTGGAAGGACTGATGTTGAAGCTTAAACTCCAACACTTTGGCTACCTGACAGGAAGAGTTGACTCCTTTGAAAAGACCCTGATGCTGAGAAAGATTGAAGACAGGAGAAGGGGACGATAGAGCATGGGATGGTTGGATGGAATTACTGACTCAATGGACATGGGTTTGGGTGCACTCTGGGAGTTGGTGATGGACAGGGAGGCCTGGCATGCTACAGTTCATGGGGTCACAATAAGCCAGATACGACTGAGTGACTGAACTGAACTGAACTGAAAGTCACTTCAGATGGTGACTGCAGCCATGACATTAAAAGATGCTTGCTTCTTGGAGGAAAAGCTATAACCAACCTAGACAGCATGTTAAAAAACAGAGACGTTACTTTGCCAACAAAGGTCTGTCTAGTCAAAACTATGATTTTTCCAGTAGTCATGTATGGATGTGAGAGTTGGACGATAAGGAAAGCTGAGCACTGAAGAACTGATGCTTTTGAACTGTGGTACTGGAGCGCCAAAAAATTGATGCTTTTGAACTGTGGTGTTGGAGAAGACTCTTGAGAGTCCCTTGGACTGCAAGGAGATCAAACCAGTCAATCTTCAAGGAAATCAGTCCTGAATATTCATTGGAAGGACTAATGGTTAAGCTCAAACTCCAATACTTTGGCCACCTGATGTGAAGAACTAACTTATTGGAAAACAATCTGATGCTGGGAAAGATTGAAGGTGGGTGGAGAAGGGGATGACAAAGGATGAGATGGTTGGATGCCATCACTGACTTGATGGACATGAGTTTGAGTAAGCTCCAGGAGTTGGTGATGGACAGGGAAGCCTGGCGTGCTGCAGTCCATGGGGCTGCAAAGAGTCAGACACGACTGAATGACAGAACTGAACTGAAATATGGACTGGACAACCTATGACAGAGTCATTTCAGAGGAGAGTAAACCATTAAGTGCCTGGTAAGTCTATATCCTAATCCGGAGATACTTAAAAACGAAATTAAGGTTAATTATATACAATACATGCCTATTTGTATTTTATTTAAATTTACCCATATATGATAAAATAAAACCAAGCCTTAAAGAGTGGGCTAAACTCTTTGGTCAAGTAGGCAACTGACAGTATTTAAATTGACAAATGTAGTAAATCTGCCTACTACCATTGTGCTCATAATTAGTAAAGACTGACAATTTCCCAAAAGATCAACTTTTCCATGATTTCATGTAAATCAGAATTAGATACCAATAGTGCACGTTCATAACTATTGCTCCAACATGACTAATTATTCATCATTGTTGAAAATGCAGATGCAGAAATATTTGCTATGATTTATTTCTATCTGCCCTTAGAAAATTATTCTTTCAGTTTTATATTCTTAAAGCATGAGTTCCTTGCTATCAAATAAACAATTATTTACCTTGAATTCTTTTTGTGCAATAAATATACTGGTTGAGAAACGCAGGCTGAACCTCCTACATTTCCTCCTATCACTGTGTCATAGCTCGAAGGTAGTCTTATGACTTGCAACAATAGAGATCTGGGTATTAAGCATGCTAGTGAATGGCAGGGTAAACTCAGAAGACAGCAGATTTAATTGTTCCATCCTGTCTTAAAAGGACTCACTATTCCTTCAGTAGGAACAGAACTTTCAACAAATTTCCTATGGATATTAACTTTGGAAATTGTCCACACAAAATAATATAAGCTCTCCATCCTCTTACAGGGCATCATTACATTTTGCCCTCTGATGATAATCATCATAATTTGAAATGGCCAGTGGCAACTATGTTTGACATTTATTATACTATCTTTAGTGGTCTTTCTACCATAGTCATAAGGGATGCTGCTTTGTAACAGTAGTGATATTAATTGTGACCGTTATCTTGCCTCTCATGCAAAATTTTGGGTCAAGTGATTGGTATAAGTCTAAATGAGCAGTCAGGGATGAAAAGGACAAAGGAGTAAGAGGAAAATACATGACTAGTTTGAGTCCTGCTGCATACTGAGAGGTAATTTACACAAATCAGCTAGACAAAAACAGATGGGAAGAGGGAGAGAGGGAGAGAGTTGACTAATGACACCTGACTGCCAAATGACCCTGTGGGTTTGAATGCTGGCAGGACACCTAAAGCCGTGCCAGCAGCCACTTGGAACTGCCCAGTTCTCACTCACATTTCATTTAACAGGCTAACCTTGGTCTTTCTATTGTTACCATCGCTAGGGAAATTTATACAGTATCAAATCATGATCCAGGAAATACACATGCTAACTGGGCTCTCTTCTTTTAGAAGCTATGTGCTACTGAACTGTTAAAGAGTTTATTGTTGGCAGCTTTTGTTTCCAACAGGGAAAATTTGATATGTTTGTTCTTTTAAGAAACTCTTTTGTAAACCTATAGTATGTGGCACTGTTTGTGGCTTAATAAGACCTATAGAGAAAAATAAGAAACTATTTATTCTGAGAACATGACTATAGTATTAAATACTTTGCTCATGGGAAAGTATCTTTGATTCTGACAAGTGAGGAGTTCCTAACACTATATATAATGGGTTCCTACCTGTCTCTCATTTTCTTACTTTTAACTTTTAATCTCTTTTCAACTACAAAATTAATGCCCATGGATGTATATTGAAATACAAACTGGGCTTGGAATCAAGAATGTTAGGTAACCCTATTGGCTATTACTACAAACTAGCTAAGTGAAAACAAACAAACAAAAAAAACAAAAAAACTAACTTAGTTTTTAGTTTAAATTGTCCTATATCTTAGAAAGGAAATAATACATTCTCTCTAGTGTTGCTATGAAAACCATAATGAGAAAAAACATGTGTGGCTTTAGACAGTATAACATCTAGATTACTAAGCTTACATGATTAGAATTTACTTCCAGTGAAAGTTGAAAAGCTACAAGCCAATTAAAAATTAGTAAAAACACTTTAAAATCTTTATATGTTAGCCAAGAAGCCTTAGGATATTGATAGTAATTATTATATGTATTTATAAGCAGAATTCATGGATCTTTAAAAATCTATATATATTCTTGAAGAACATTATCCCTCATTTTTTGTCTTTAAGGGACAGTATGATTAAAACAAACATTCAAACATTAAGTAACAGTAAAATTCAAACTCAACATTCAAAACACTAAGATCATGGCATCTGGTCCCATCAATTCATGGCAAATAGAAGGGGGAAAAGATGAAACAGTGACAGATTTCTTTTTCATGGGCTCCAAAATCACTATGGATGGGGACTGCAACCATGAAATATAAAGGTGCTTGCTCCTGGGAAGGAAAGTTATGCAAACATACACAGCATATTAAAAAGCAGAGACAACACTTTGCTGATAGATGTCCATATAGTTAAAGCTCCAGCGTTTCCAATAGTCATATATGGATGTGAGAATTGGACCATAAAGAAGGCTGAGCACAGAACTGATGCTTTCGAATTGTGGCGTTGGAGAAACTCTAGAGTCCCTTGGACTGAGAAGATCAAACCAATCCATCCTATAGGAAATAAACCCTGAATATCACTGGACGGACTGATGCTGAAGCTGAAGCTTCAATACTTTGGCCACCTGGTGAGCAAAGCTGACTAATTGGGAAAGATCCTGATGCTGGGAAAAATTGAGGACAAGAGGAGAGGGGCATCAGAGGATGACATAGATAGATAGATAGCATCACGGACTCAAAGGGCATGAGTTTGAACAGACTCTGGGAGATAGTGAAAGATGGGAAAACCTGGTGTGTCCATGGGGTTGCAGGGAGTCGGACATGACTTAGTGACTGAACGAAAGCAACAAAGATTATTTTGGAAGCGTGAACTGGTAATACAGACTGAGGTCTAGGCCATATTTCATATTTCTAAACTATACAATGTTAAATGATCGTTACTATTGCCATTTGAAAAGTGATTCTCCTCTCCTACTCTCTTCTGGCCCAAGTATCCTGGACAAGAAAGTGAAATGAATACTAGGGAAAATGAGCCACATTCTAGAACTTTAAAAATTTCAGGGAGGAGCCAAGATGGCGGAGAAGTAGGACGGGGAGAACACTTTCTCCCCCACAAATTCATTAAAAGAGCATTTAAACGTCGAGTAAATTCCACAAAACAACTTCTGAATGCCGGCGGAGGACATCAGGCACCCAGAAAAGCAATCCAACTCTTCAAAAGGAGGTAGGAAAAAATATAAAAGACAAAAAAAGAGACAAAAGAGGGAGGGACGGAGTTCCGTCCCGGGAAGGGAGTCTTAAAAAGAGAGAAGTTTCCAAACACCAGGAAACCTTCTCACTGCCGAATCTGTGCCGAGCTTTGGAAGCACAGAGGGCAACATAACAGGAAGAAAAAATAAATAAACAATTAAAACTCGAAGATTGCGAGTCCTACGGTAACTCCCCCAGCGGAGAAGCAGCATAGACGCCTGCACGCGCCATTAGCAAGAGGGGGCTGGGCAGGGAGGCGCAGCGCGGGCTGCATCGCTTAGAGTAAGAATCTGGCCTGAATACCCTGAGCACTATCTGAGCGAAATAGTTTGGGCTAGCAAACCAGACTGTGGGATATCTACCACGCGAAAAGCCAGCCCCAACCTAAGACACCGCCAGGCCCGCGCACGGAACAAAGAATTGAATAGAGATAGCCGGCTGCAGACCTTCCCCCTCCGGTGACAGGCAGCCAGAGCCGGAAGGGGGCAATCACAGCCCCAGAGAGACATTATCTATAAAACTGTAAGCAGGCTTCTTTGCTAACTAAAACTTTTTGGGGGTCTGGACGGTTAACATCTGCCTGAGAAGGTGCGCCGATTTTACACCCAGATAACCGAGTGGCGGGGAGGCGATAAGTCGCAGCATTGGCGCTCGCCAAACACCTCATCACTTGAGCTGCTCGGACCTGGGAAGAGCACAAAACTCAGGCCCAACTGAGTCTGCGCCTCTGAGGACTACCCGAGTGCCTGAACCTGAGCAGCTCGGACCTGGGAGGTACATGCAACCCAGGGCCAGCCTCGGATTGTTCCCGGCGGAACAACCTAGAACCCGAGCAGTGTGGGCAGGGAGGCTACACACGCCGTGAGCGGGGGCAGACCCAGTGTGGCAGAGGCACTGCGAGCGCACGCCAGTGTTATTTGTTTGCAGCATCCCTCCCTCCCTCCCCACAGTGCGACTGAACAAAGAGAAGAAATACAGCTCCACCCATCAGAACACCGACACAAGCTTCCCTAACCAGGAAACCTTGACAAGCCACCTGTACATACCCACACACAGCGAGGAAAAGCCACAATAAAGAGAACTCCACAAACTGCCAGAATACAGAAAGGACACCCCAAACTCAGCAATTTAAACAAGATGAAGAGACAGAGGAATACCCAGCAGATAAAGGAACAGGATAAATGCCCACCAAACCAAACAAAAGAGGAAGAGACAGGGAATCTACCTGATAAAGAATTCTGAATAATGATAGTGAAATTGATCCAAAATCTTGAAATTAAAATGGAATCACAGATAAATAGCTTGGAGACAAGGATTGAGAAGATGCAAGAAAGGTTTAACAAGGACTTAGAAGAAATAAAAAAGAGTCAATATATAATGAATAATGCAATAAATGAAATTAAAAACACTCTGGAGGCAACAAATAGTAGAATAACAGAGGCAGAAGATAGGATTAGTGAATTAGAAGATAGAATGGTAGAAATAAATGAATCAGAGAGAATAAAAGAAAAATGAATTAAAAGAAATGAGGACAATCTCAGAGACCTCCAGGACAATATTAAACGCTACAACATTCGAATCATAGGGGTTCCAGAAGAAGAAGACAAAAAGAAAGACCATGAGAAAATACTTGAGGAGATAATAGTTGAAAACTTCCCTAAACTGGGGAAGGAAATAATCACCCAAGTCCAAGAAACCCAGAGAATCCCAAACAGGATAAACCCAAGGCGAAACACCCCAAGACACATATTAATCAAATTAACAAAGATCAAACACAAAGAACAAATATTAAAAGCAGCAAGGGAAAAACAACAAATAACACACAAGGGAATTCCCATAAGGATAACAGCTGATCTTTCAATAGAAACTCTTCAAGCCAGGAGGGAATGGCAAGACATACTTAAAATGATGAAAGAAAATAACCTACAACCCAGATTATTGTACCCAGCAAGGATTTCATTCAAGTATGAAGGAGAAATCAAAAGCTTCTCAGACAAGCAAAAGCTGAGAGAATTCTGCACCACCAAACCAGCTCTCCAACAAATACTAAAGGATATTCTCTAGACAGGAAACACAAAAATGGTGTATAAATTCGAACCCCAAACAATAAAGTAAATGGCAATGGGATCATACTTATCAGTAATTACCTTAAACGTAAATGGGTTGAATGCCCCAACCAAAAGACAAAGACTGGCTGAATGGATACAAAAACAAGACCCCTACATATGTTGTCTACAGGAGACCCACCTCAAAACAGGGGACACATACAGACTGAAAGTGAAGGGCTGGAAAAAGATTTTCCATGCAAATAGGGACCAAAAGAAAGCAGGAGTAGCAATACTCATATCAGATAAAATAGACTTTAAAACAAAGGCTGTGAAAAGAGACAAAGAAGGTCACTACATAATGATCAAAGGATCAATCCAAGAAGAAGATATAACAATTATAAATATATATGCACCCAACATGGGAGCACCGCAGTATGTAAGAAAAATGTTAACAAGTATGAAAGGAGAAATTAACAATAACACAATAATAGTGGGAGACTTTAATACCCCACTCACACCTATGGATAGATCAACTAAACAGAAAATTAACAAGGAAACACAAACTTTAAACGATACAATAGACCAGTTAGACCTAATTGATATCTATAGGACATTTCATTCCAAAACAATGAATTTCACCTTTTTCTCAAGCGCACATGGAACTTTCTCCAGGATAGATCACATCCTGGGCCATAAAGCTAGCCTTGGTAAATTCAAAAAAATAGAAATCATTCCAAGCATCTTTTCTGACCACAACGCAGTAAGATTAGATCTCAATTACAGGAGAAAAACTATTAAAAATTCCAACATATGGAGGATGAACAACACCCTGCTGAATAACCAACAAATCACAGAAGAAATCAAAAAAGAAATCAAAATTTGCATAGAAACGAATGAAAATGAAAACACAACAACCCAAAACCTGTGGGACACAGTAAAAGCAGTCCTAAGGGGAAAGTTCATAGCAATACAGGCACACCTCAAGAAACAAGAAAAAAGTCAAATAAATAACCTAACTCTACACCTAAAGCAACTAGAAAAGGAAGAAATGAAGAACCCCAGGGTTAGTAGAAGGAAAGAAATCTTAAAAATTAGAGCAGAAATAAATGCAAAAGAAACAAAAGAGACCATAGCAAAAATCAACAAAGCCAAAAGCTGGTTCTTTGAAAGGATAAATAAAATTGATAAACCATTAGCCAGACTCATCAAGAAACAAAGGGAGAAAAATCAAATCAATAAAATTAGAAATGAAAATGGAGAGATCACAACAGACAACACAGAAATACAAAGGATCATAAGAGACTATTATCAACAATTATATGCCAATAAAATGGACAACGAGGAAGAAATGGACAAATTCTTAGAAAAGTACAACTTTCCAAAACTGGACCAGGAAGAAATAGAAAACCTTAACAGACCCATCACAAGCACGGAAATTGAAACTGTAATCAAAAATCTTCCAGCAAACAAAAGCCCAGGTCCAGACGGCTTCACAGCTGAATTCTACCAAAAATTTAGAGAAGAGCTAACACCTATCCTGCTCAAACTCTTCCAGAAAATTGCAGAGGAAGGTAAACTTCCAAACTCATTCTATGAGGCCACCATCACCCTAATACCAAAACCTGACAAAGATCCCACAAAAAAAGAAAACTACAGGCCAATATCACTGATGAACATAGATGCAAAAATCCTAAACAAAATTCTAGCAATCAGAATCCAACAACACATTAAAAAGATCATACACCATGACCAAGTGGGCTTTATCCCAGGGATGCAAGGATTCTTCAATATCTGCAAATCAATCAATGTAATACACCACATTAACAAATTGAAAAACAAAAACCATATGATTATCTCAATAGATGCAGAGAAAGCCTTTGACAAAATTCAACACCCATTTATGATAAAAACTCTCCAGAAAGCAGGAATAGAAGGAACATACCTCAACATAATAAAAGCTATATATGACAAACCCACAGCAAACATTATCCTCAATGGTGAAAAATTGAAAGCATTTCCTCTAAAGTTAGGAACAAGACAAGGGTGCCCACTTTCACCATTACTATTCAACATAGTTTTGGAAGTTTTGGCCACAGCAATCAGAGCAGAAAAAGAAATAAAAGGAATCCAAATTGGAAAAGAAGAAGTGAAACTCTCACTATTTGCAGATGACATGATCCTCTACATAGAAAACCCTAAAGACTCCACCAGAAAATTACTAGAATTAATCAATGATTATAGTAAAGTTGCAGGATATAAAATCAACACACAGAAATCCCTTGCATTCCTATACACTAATAATGAGAAAACAGAAAGAGAAATTAACGAAACAATTCCATTCACCATTGCAACAAAAAGAATAAAATACTTAGGAATATATCTACCTAAAGAAACTAAAGACCTATATGTAGAAAACTATAAAACACTGGTGAAAGAAATCAAAGAGGACACTAATAGATGGAGAAATATACCATGTTCATGGATTGGAAGAATCAATATAGTGAAAATGAGTATACTACCCAAAGCAATTTATAGATTCAATGCAATCCCTATCAAGCTACCAACAGTATTCTTCACAGAGCTAGAACAAATAATCTCACAATTTGTATGGAAATACAAAAAACCTCGAATAGCCAAAGCGATTTTGAGAAAGAAAAATGGAACTGGAGGAATCAACCTACCTGACTTCAGGCTCTACTACAAAGCCACAGTTATCAAGACAGTATGGTACTGGCAAAAAGACAGAAATATAGATCAATGGAACAAGATAGAAAGCCCAGAGATAAATCCACGCACATATGGACACCTTATCTTTGACAAAGGAGGCAAGAATATACAATGGATTAAAGACAATCTCTTTAACAAGTGGTGCTGGGAAATCTGGTCAACCACTTGTAAAAGAATGAAACTAGAACACTTTCTAACACCATATACAAAAATAAACTCAAAATGGATTAAAGATCTCAACGTAAGACCAGAAACTATAAAACTCCTAGAGGAGAACATAGGCAAAACACTCCCTGACATACATCACAGCAGGATCCTCTATGACCCACCTCCCAGAATATCGGAAATAAAAGCAAAAATAAACAAATGGGACCTAATTAACCTTAAAAGCTTCTGCACATCAAAGGAAACTATTAGCAAGGTGAAAAGACAGCCTTCAGAATGGGAGAAAATAATAGCAAATGAAGCAACCGACAAACAACTAATCTCAAAAATATACAAGCAACTCCTACAGCTCAACTCCAGAAAAATAAATGACCCAATCAAAAAATGGGCCAAAGATCTAAATAGACATTTCTCCAAAGAAGACATAGAGATGGCTAACAAACACATGAAAAGATGCTCAACATCACTCATTATCAGAGAAATGCAAATCAAAACCACTATGAGATACCATTTCACACCAGTCAGAATGGCTGCGATCCAAAAGTCTACAAATAATAAATGCTGGAGAGGGTGTGGAGAAAAGGGAACCCTCTTACACTGTTGGTGGGAATGCAAACTAGTACAGCCACTATGGAGAACAGTGTGGAGATTCCTTAAAAAACTGGAAATAGAACTGCCTTATGACCCAGCAATCCCACTGCTGGGCATACACACTGAGGAAACCAGAAGGGAAAGAGACACGTGTACCCCAATGTTCATTGCAGCACTGTTTATAATAGCCAGGACATGGAAGCAACCTAGATGTCCATCAGCAGATGAATGGCTAAGAAAGCTGTGGTACATATACACAATGGAGTATTACTCAGCCATTAAAAAGAATACATTTGAATCAGTTCTAATGAGGTGGATGAAACTGGAGCCTATTATACAGAGTGAAGTAAGCCAGAAGGACAAACACCAATACAGTATACTAACGCATATATATGGAATTTAGAAAGATGGTAACGATAACCCTGTATACGAGACAGCAAAAGAGACACTGATGTATAGAACAGGCTTATGGACTCTGTGGGAGAGGGAGAGGGTGGCAAGATTTGGGAGAATGGCATTGAAACATGTGAAATGTCATGTATGAAACGAGATGCCAGTCCAGGTTCAATGCACGATGCTGGATGCTTGGGACTGGTGCACTGGGACGACCCAGAGGGATGGTATGGGGAGGGAGGAGGGAGGAGGGTTCAGGATGGATTTTCTTTTAAAAATTAAAAGAAGAAGAAAAAAAAAAAATTTCAAGCTGAAACAAAATTTTTAGGAGTCAGTTTGCTCAACTTGATAATGAAATTACTCCTTCTTTCATATCCCTCCATCATTTCTCATGTCTGAATCTAAAATGGACTCTAACTTTATTACAATGTATTTAGCTAAAAGTGATGGATAAAAGCAACTGGGTATGCAACAACCCTAGATTCTGAAAGCTGAGGTCCCTTGGAATCAGGCAGTGTACATTTCATGTGCTAGCAGTTGGAAGTGGAGAAGGAAATGGCAACCCACTCCAGTATTCTTGCCTAGAGAATCTGTGGATGGAGGAGCCTGGTGGGCTGCCATCTATGGGGTCGCACAGAGTCAGACACTACTGAAGCAACTTAACAGCAGCAGCGGCAGTAGCAGTTGGAAAAGAGGCAGATCCTCAGACATAACAAAATTCCAGCTTTGGAAAAGTCTCAGTCCCTAGGCCCTAGAGTTCAGAGATGCAAGAACGAATGCTTGGATGGTGTGTGAAGAGGGTAAGTACCAGGAACAGCTAGACTGAGAGTCTAGAAGAAAAGGGAGAAAAAACATATGATCAGTGAAGATGGTCATAGAATTCATAAAATTAAGGAAGAAGCAGGAAAAAAGGAAATCACAGAGAAGCCATCAAAGAATGGTAGAAATACAGAACTAAATTGCTGACATGTTCTTATAACGTGACTTTGGCCTGCACCTCACTCTGAATTCTTAGGACTCAAGATAGGTCCCTGGAAAGTCAACCAACTCTAATTAGGCTCACATAATTAAAAGACACTTACTCCTTGGAAGAAAAGTTATGACCAACCTAGATAGCATATTGAAAAGCAGAGACATTACTTTGCCAACAAAGGTTCGTCTAGTCAAGGCTATGGTTTTTCCAGTGGTCATGTATGGATGTGAGAGTTGGACTGTGAAAAAAACTGAGTGCTGAAGAATTGATGCTTTTGAACTGTGGTGTTGGAGAAGACTCTTGAGAGTCCCTTGGACTGCAAGGAGATCCAACCAGTCCATTCTAAAGGAGATCAGCCCTGGGTGTTCTTTGGAAGGACTGATGCTAAAGCTGAAACTCCAGTACTTTGGCCACCTCATGCGAAGAGTTGACTCATTGGAAAATACTCTGATGCTGGGAGGGATTTGGGACAGGAGGAGAAGGGGACGACAGAGGATGAGATGGCTAGATGGCATCACTGACTCGATGGAGTGAGATTGAGTGAACTCCGGGAGTTGGTGATGGACAGGGAGGCCTGGGATGCTGCGATTCACGGGGTCGCAAAGTGTCGGACACGACTCAGTGACTGAACTGAACTGAATGCAACATAATACCACTCACCTCTTCTGGCTTCCTTGATGGCTCAGCAGGTAAAGAATCTACCTGCCAATGCAGGAGATGCAGGTTTGATCCCTGGCTTGGGAAGATCCCCCTGGAGGAGGAAATGGCAACCCACTCCAATATTCTTGCCTGGAGAATCCCATGGAAAAAGGAGCCTGGTGGGCTATGGTCCACGGGGTTGCAAAGAGTCAGAAATGACTAAAGTGACTGAGCACACACACACATCTCTCTTTCCACATTATCCCAACAAAATAAGGTACAGCAGAAAGATGTCTTGTTATGACAGTTTTAATATTAAAGACAACATTTTTTCTTTATTCCTTGATTGTACCGATACTAATTTCATGAAATTATGAAGATAAACTACTGTAAAATATACACATATAAAATGAGTGAAACTTTAACTTTTAAAAATTATACTGAAATTTAGTGTAAAAATTAAAGATAAACAGATTTGCCTAATGGTTTTATATCACCTCTGTAGGTAAGCCTGACATTCTCAAGGATTCTACCATTTTCTCAATTAGTCCAATGGTAAAGGCATTGTATATTTTCCATCTACTACAATGGTTAATGATGATGATTATAAGCAGAACAAATAATACATTATTCCTTTTAAATATGAAGCTCAATTTATTTTTGGAAATATCTTTAATGAGTTGAAATTTCTCACAGACTAAAAAAGATTTTATTTTAAAAAAGTAAGAGGAAGGGTATTTTTAAAGCATGTAATTTTGCAGTGTGATAGGTAGAAACACAAGATGATTTGGAAAGCATTTCTCAGAAGTACAAAATTTTACATTGTCAACTTTAGTAAATCAAGCACCTCATTCTTACAAACATTCTCCTTCAATAGGAAAGCTTTAGATTTTAAAGTGTTTTTATGTTATCACAACTTCTGTTCAGAAAACAAAGAGAAAATGGTTAAAGAAAGTATGCTTCCTTAAAGTACTTTCTTGGACAGTAAGATAAATATAGCTTCCAAGTATAACATTAAAGTCCAACTCAACATTAAAAATACTTTAGTGAATTTAAAATTTATATCTGTACCACATAAATATAGGCTGAATTGAGCTACAGGCCTTAATAAAAATAATGAAACAGATGTCAAAGTTGAAGTTCATTTAGCATTTTACTCTGTAAAGTTATTCAAAGGCAACCTCTGTATAAATTTCCCATAATGTTTTTCTCCCATCATTGTGAAAGACTTTTTAAAATTTTCTTTACAATGTGGGATTTTACAAAATTATCATCACCTTTCAAAATATAATTTGAGAAATTTAAATGAAAATAAGACTCTGTTTAACAGATATAAATTTGAGCAAACATAGAAATTTCCAATAACAGGTGCCCATATTGGTTTCTTCCCTATTGTTCATGATACCAAAAATGTAGTTCAGTTGCTAAGTTGTGTTTAACTCCTTGCGACCTCATGGACTGCAGCACATCAAGCCTCCCTGTCCCTCATTATTTCCCATGGTTTGCCCAAGTTCATGTCCATTGAGTCGGTGATGCTATCCAACCATCTCAACCCCATGAGCAGTATAAAAAGACAAAAAGATACCAAAATAAATAACTACAAACTTTCTGTAGTTTAGTATTCTTTGAAAAAACATACTCAGATAATAGAATCTTGAAGTCTTGAGCATAATCTACTACTCCCTTTCTCCCATTATAGGCCTTCCTTTCACAACACCTCAGGCAGGAGTAAACCTAGACTTTATCTGCATAGTTCCATTAATGGAGAGATAACAACTTTATGAAGCATACCATTCTATTTTTATATAAATCCAGATGTTCAGTGTATCTTCCTTATATGGTAAAGACTCAAATCTTCTTGCAATTTCCACACTTGGTCTTTTTTCTACCAAACTATTTGGTAACAATAATTATAACTTTTTCCAAGTTATAACTTTTGAGATTTTAAAGACAATTATCGGATCTCTTACTGGGATCTCTTTCCTAGACATAAAATTCTCCAGATGTTTCTCATACAGTGATGCTCTGACCATTCACTAGTCTAGTTTCTCTTCTATCAATTTCATTATATGTAAAAGTGACTCAGAAAGAAGTATAGTATTCTTTATACAATCTGTACAGGATCAATAAACCTTATTCTAGACACTTTATATTTGTTAAGGAAGCTCAAGTATAAAAGAGTGTGTTAGAGTACCACAACAAGGAATTCCTATCAAAAGATTCTTTGCCTGGGTTCTTAGAACTTAATGGCATGCATGGATGTGATATGTAGGGAATCTGTGATTCCCCCTGTATTTATATAAATATGTGTATGCTGTAGGGCAGAAAGTATATAACTTCCATTGGATTATTTAATGAGTTCATGACTTCTGTGCACTTCAGAACCACAGTCTCTTTAATATGCATTACCATTTAACCAGTTTTCCCCATGCACTGACTGCATAAAACCAAGCAGTATAAGAATTTGAATTTTACACATATTTATCACAGTGTTAACTCCAGATACATGGAACATTTGATTTTGTCATTTTAAAGAAGGTATTAATTCCTAACAGTTTTATCTAAAGTAAAGCATAACACATCTTCATCCATGTAATCAATAAAACATATGACCTACTAGGGCCAAGAATACTCTCTAAAATACTACTAGAATCACCCAGGTTGGTATTGGTATATTAATCCAAGCTGTTTGGCAAGATTATTTCTACCAAACCAGCACTGAACAATTTTAATTTTCCCTTAATGTTTTAAGGCCTCATAATTATGAAAAATTTACAAATGCCTTGCCAAAATGTACATATCTTGTCTAGCCCATCCATCTAATAAACTTATGAATTTGATTTGTTTTAAATGAGTACATCTGTGTCTCTGTGGAATCCTTCCTTTTCTAAGAATTCAAAATGATTTCTTTATACCTAGTGATTCAGATACAGTTTTCTATAGTCTACATTTTGAAATAAATAAGCAAACAAACAAATATAATATATATACTGTATTTCCTGGTCCTCTTCCTGCTTTCCAAAATGCTTCAGGAATTCTAGTTAAGTTCCCAGGAACAAACTACAGATGCTTGGAATATAATTCATTTGAAGTCACTTAAAGGACTTAGTGAGTCAATTTATCTTTCATCTGTCTGATGTTTTGTTGTTGTTTTGCAGTCACTAAATCATATCCGACTCTTTGCGACCCTGTGGACTGTAGCCCGTCAGGTTCCTCTGTCCATAGGATTTTCTAGGCAAAAATACTGGAGTGGGTTGCCATTTCCTTCTCCAGGGGATCTTCCCAGATCAGGGATTGAATCTGTGTCTCCTGAATTGGCAGGCAGATTCTTTACCACTGAGCCACCAGGGAAGCCTCATCTGATATTTCAGTACCATATTAATATGCCTCCTCCAACCTCGCCAGTGTCAAGAAGATTCTTACTAAGACAGAAGGTAGAAATGAGTGTTTTTTAAAAAATGTGCTTGTTTTCTTTTTTTCTGGTTTGGTTTGATGTTTTCTTTATCATGACTTAAAGTTCCCAAGTAGTGGAACAATTCTTTCTTATGTTGAAAACTTAAATTTTTGATATTCATTCCATTGCTAGTTGTACTTTACATAGCCTTAACCCATTCTGTACCATAGCCTTTGTGATAATGTTATTTTCAAGTTTGTGAAAGACTTCTTCACCTGTCCTTGATTTTATATGCTGTTTTCTTGTGTACATCCTTGATATATATAAGACATGCAAATGCCTGTTAAATCTCAGTCTAGTGATTCTTGGTAATATTGCTGATACCAAATTTATTGCCTTGTGAAAATAATTCAAGGTTGTTTTGATTATTATTCATTCTCTAAGTATTATTGAGAGTCCCTTGGACTGCAAGGAGATCCAACCAGTCCATTCTAAAGGAGATCAGTCCTGGGTGTTCTTTGGAAGGAATGATGCTAAAGCTGAAACTCCAATACTTTGGCCACCTCATGCGAAGAGTTGACTCACTGGAGAAGACTCTGATGCTGGGAGGGATTGGGGGCAGGAGGAGAAGGGGATGACAGAGGATGAGATGGCTGGATGGCATCACCGACTCGATGGACGTGAGTTTGAGTGAACTCCGGGAGTTGGTGATGGACAGAGAGGCCTGGCGTGTTGCGATTCATGGGGTCACAAAGAGTCGGACATGACTGGGCAACTGAACTGAACTGAACTGAAGTATTATTATAAAGATACCTTCACTCATAAACTTTGGTCACACCTACCTGCTAATACGTCTGTTTATGTAAAAAATATGTATATATATATATGTGTTTGTTAACATATATTCAACATATACTTATTTTGAGCATTCACTTGGCAGTAAAACATTGTGCTAAATGCTTTAGAAACACAAACACAAAGAAGACATAGTATCTACCCCTTAAGAATCACAATCTAGTAGAGGAGAGAAATTTGCACAAATAATTACAGTTCAATGGCGTATATTAAAAAAGCGGAACATAATTAAAGCTTTTGTACAGTAAAGAACTTGGGCAAACTCTGGGAGACGGTGAGGGACAGGGAAGCCTGGCATGCTGCAGTCCATGGGGTCAAAAAGAGCTGGACACGACTTGCCGACTAAACAACAGTAAAGAAAACTATAAATGCGATGAAAAGACAATCCTCAGAATGAAAGAAAATATTTGCAAATGAAGCAATGGACAAAGGATTATATGCCAACAATTCATGCAGCTCAATACCAAAAGAAACAAATAATCCAATCAAAAAGTGAGTGAAAGACCTAAATAGACATTTCTCTAAATAAGATACACAGATAGCTAATAGACACATGTATAAATGCTCAACATCACTAATTATTAGAGAAATGCAAATCAAAGCTATAATGAGGTATCACCTCATATAGGCCATCATCAAAAAAAATCTACAAATAATAAATAATGGAGAGGGTGTGGAGAAAAGGGAAACCTCTTACACTGTTGATGGGAATGCAAATTGATATAGTCACTGTGGAGAACACTATGAAGGTTATTTTTAAAAAATAAAAAATAATAAAACTAGAACTACCATATGACCCAGCAATCCCACTACTGGGCCTATAGCCTGAGAAAACCATAGTTCAAAATGATACACATACCCTAATGTTCACTGCAGCAACATTTATAATAGCCAGGACATGGAAACAGCCTAAATGCTCAACAACAGGTGAATGGCTAAAGAAGATATAGTAAATATATACAATGGACTATTACTCAGCTATAAAAAGGAACAAAATTGGGACATTTGTAGACATGTGCATGGATCTAGAGTCCATTGTACAAAGTAAGTTAGAAAGAGAAAAACAAATATCATATATTAATGTATATATGTGGAATCTAGAAAAATGGTACTGCTGCTGCTAAGTCACTTCAGTCGTGTCCGACTCTGTGCAACCTCATAGACAGCAGCCCACCAGGCTCCCCTGTCCCTGGGATTCTCCAGGCAAGAACACTGGAGTGGGCTGCCATTTCCTTCTCCAATGCATGAAAGTGAAAAGTGAAAGGGAAGTCACTCAGTCATGTCCGACTCTTAGCGACCCCATGGACTGCAGCCTACCAGGCTCCTCCATCCATGGGATTTTCCAGGCAAGGGTACTGGAGTGGGGTGCCATCGCCTTCTCTGAGAAAAATGGTACAGATGAACCTATTTCCAGGGCAGGGACAAAGACACATATGCAGAGAATGAACATGTGGACATGAGGTATGGGGGAAGAGGAGAGTGTGACAGATTGGGAGATTAGGATTGACATATATACTTAAATCTTTGTAAAATAGATAGCTAGTAGGAACCTCAGCTTGGTGCTCTCTGATGATCTAGATAGGTGGGATGGGGGAGTATAGGAGGGATGTATGAGAGAGAGGGGATATATGTCCTATATAGCTGCTTCACTTCATTGTACAGCAGAAACTATTATAGCACAACATCACAAATCTATTATACTCCCAATTAAAAAAGAGATGTTTTTAAGTCCTAAAACTGCATCCAGGAGGCAGCAAGCACTGATGCGAACAGAGAAAAAACTGGATTATGTTTAAGGAGAAGATGACATTTGAGTTGAAACTTGAATAGAGACACTAGAGAATGATTTTTTTTTTCCCACAAAAGATATTAAGCAAAGGTAATTGCAAAATGTCATACTGATGAATGTTTCAGAGAGGTTAAGATAAGAACTGTAAAATTATCTTTGGCTTGGTCACTGATTATTTCTAAGACAGCAGTTTCACTGCCTGGGTAGATAAATAAAAAAGGACTTAAAATCTGTTTGTGTTTGTTTTCTCATTTTGAGAAATTGGATATAGTTAGTGTTATAGCATACAATGCTACTAGTGTTATAATGTGGTGAGTTAGTATAGTTAATTTTGAATCCTGAATAAGGTCAGCAGAGAATGATTATTGTTTTTTCCTCCCAAAAGATAAGCAATTCTTTCATGGTTATTCTTCTAAACCCATAAATGGTAGATTACACAAACACACACACACAAACACATACTATTTGTTTCTGAATGAAGAGGTCAATTATCTCCTTTTTTTGTGAATATGTATATGCTTACATGATTACCTCAGCCATGTCTGACTTTTTGCAAGCCCATGGACTGTAGCCCACCAGGGGTGGGATTTCTCTGACAAGAATACTGGAGTGGGTTGCCATTCCCTTCTCCAGGGGATTTTCCTGACCCAGGGATTAAAACCACATCTCTTGTGTCTCCTGCATTGCAGGTGGATTCTCTACTGTCTGAGTCACCAGGGAAGCCCTGTGATTATGTATAAAAATCTGTTACACTTGTACTTCCCTCTTTTGAGGGGAATGGTGGGTGCAGTGTGATATTTCTCTATTTCTTTAAAGCCTTCTCAGTCAAATATAGAAATCACTAGTCAAATATATTTTGCTTAAATCTCAGGAGATGTATGCTATTTCTTTACCAAGAGCTCAGGGTTTTGATAAGCCATGGGATTTTTTAAAATGAAATAAAATTCCACTCTTGGATTCCATCTATGTAGTTTATTGTTCACTTTCAAGGTCCTTCTTTCTTTTCAAAATAATAAGAAATCAAGCTGTGCCTTGTTTCTCCATAGACTATATATTAGTTTCTTATTCAAGACTTCAAAGTCCAAATCTTGGAGATATAGCTCTGTCATTATAATGGTAGTATTCATTTTACCATGATTTGTGGTTAAATTTGGTTGGTTTGTCTAGTCTTGTCTTACATACCCAGACAAAGAGCCTGCCACTGAATATTCTAGTCAGATCATATAGCTGTCTTCCTTTTCCTTAGCAAGGATTAACTAAGTACCAAAGTTCAATCTCAGGGAAGATGTCTTTGTAATTGGTTGTGTGAATGTTCTTCATCAGGCCTTTATCCAATGGGATAAGTGCAGATGCTTATAGCTGTTGTAATTTTCATTGATACATATTTTCCTCTTTTTCTTCTTGACACTCATTTATTTCTGATTGTTTAATATATCATTTTATCACGATTATCATCGTGAAGTTTGATAAGTTCTCACTTAGGATGAGGCATGATTAAGCTCTTAACAATCCAGCAGGTATTGTACTAAACTAGATTCTTTACATATGTTAACCAAAATGTGAGTTATATTAAGGCTCACAACTCTACCAGGTAAGCACTTCTGTTATCACCATTTTACAAATGAAGAGTCTAAGTCTTAGAAGGATTAACTAAGCCAAAGCCAAGATGTGATACATGGTGAAGGGGTTTCATATTTCTTAAACTGATACTGATCTCATTACTTAGATGCTTTTGATTTTCAGTATTTCTTCTTGGATCTATTACTTTCCTTCTAGCTAGGAACTCTTCATCCTCTTTAATAAATTGGAGCATAGTAAGCACTCCTCAAGTCCTTCACTCTCACCCAGAAGGGAGATCAGGCTCCATTTATAGCATACATAATTGCTGAGTGCCTTAGGCAGAAGGATAAACATAGCACATGGCCTGCAGGTTGCTAGAATAGTTCCATCAGTGCTGGACTGTTTGGGCATCAGATTGAAGCCGTCTTTGGTGGCTTCCCCTAAATAGTCTTTCTCTAAAACAGTCCAGGAAAACCACCTTTTTGCTACGGGCTGCTGGTTGTTGACGCTGTAGAATGGAAGCAAAGAATCCTGACTTCATCCCCATCTTTCCATTCTCCTCTCCTTCCCCTGTTAGTCTGACTGCAGCCCCTGTAACAGTGATCCACAGGACTTGTGGAAACTCTTTTCTATGGCACTTCCATGCTTCTGTGTCTTTGGGAACAAATACTAGCTAGAACTTTTGTGCTATTCGAGTGACCATGCTTCTAAACATTCAATATGATATGTGAGCCAAGGTTGAAGACTATCTCGTAAATAAGCTCTGAATTGGAAGCCTCAAATGAAGAGAGACAGAGATAGAGAGAACTAAAGAAGCATTTTTACTAAAGAGGATGACCAAATAAATTTTGTTAGAGTTTTCTAATTCAAAAGCCTGCTAAATTCTGAAAATTAGACATAAGCTAGTATATCCGTCACTTATTTTAGGTGTGGTAAATTACAAAGCATATTACCAAACATAATCATGCATCCATCATCCAGTAATTATAGGAGCCCTCTTGTTCGCCTGCTTTTAATGCCCATAGATATTGCTTTTGTTGAGAACATCATTTATCTGTCATACAAACTGTTAAAACAGCTTCCTAAGGGTTCTTCTTGCCTCCCTATATTGTATTCAGATGTTTATTTTTTAGGTTTCCAGCTAAAAAGAAACCAGTAAAAAATCTTAAGTGTCCATATCTCCTGGGGAACTCCCTTCTAACATGAGTGTATATTTGATTCACATCTTTAACCTGCTTTCGAAATTTTACTTTATAAAGAATTTAAATTCAGCTCTTAGGCCTGTCAGTGATATACATATGAATTTACTTTGTTATGACCAGTATAAGAAGTCTTGTCATTTCACATCTTCTCCTCTATCCTCCAGGCCATGTTCATGTAAAGACACATATAAACCTTAATAGAATACCATCTGTTATGTGTAATAATTAGAGAAAATAGGAACCAATCAGAGGTTGTCTTGAAAGTCTGTATCTCAAACCTTATTCCACCTACTTTATGGACTTGGGAATATTATTTGATGGCTTTGATTAAGCTTGGCAATGTAGTAAAATTTCTTCTGTCTAGTTTTCTCTCCATTACACTGAAACACAGATTCCCCTTTATATATACAAGAATGCAAGTGCTTTAGAATTATTCATGACTAGAACTCTCTCAGGAGTGACTTTTCTAAGTCCTGAATTAACAATTCTTAAAGGATTTAAAGTATAACTAATTTACCCACCTTATCTGATCCAAAGTATAGGTTTTAAAATTCATTTAGACCTAACAAGGAAGAGTATGTCCAGGCAGTATTTTCCTGTTAAACACATCTTATTTTTAGAGAGGTATAAGAGTAAGCTGGGAGAACAAAGAATCCATATTTTTCCTGTCTGTGTTATATGTGTTTTGGGGATAGAAAAATTTAGAACTTCCAATGTAGTAATTTCTGTTGACAAGAAATTCAATTAAGTTGCAGTGGGGGTTGTTTTGCTGATAAAATCCCTGATTTTAGTAGTCCATCTGATATTTTAACAGTCTATAAACTGTTTATCAGCCTTCCTTAGACTCACCAGTAGGGAGAACAAAACAAAACAAAACATATGACACTATCTCAGATGACAGCAGCATCCACAGCTCTGAGAATATTATTTCTGTGGGCTGCATGTTCAGTCTTTATTGTAATTCTCCCTTGCCTACCATCCAATTTCTTTTAGACCCATATGGTGCCAATTTCTTGAAAGCTTATTGTAGTAATGTTAAAAATTTCTATCTAAATAGTAAATTAGCCCCCCAAATCATAAGGAAATAAGTCCGTGTGGGCTCACAAAATTTCCCCTTCAGGCCTTGAGATCCTACTTATCTACTTTTTTGTTCCTTATGAGAAATAAATTGCTTTTAGTGTTACATTTTATAAAGGACTTAAAATGAGTGGGTGTGCCCTAAAATGTTTGACTTTTGTGGCATTTTAAAAAACAATCATGAATTGAAAAATCTCAATATTTGAGTGATGATAAAAATTGCTTTGGGCTGAAATTCTGTATATTGTATCAGAGTCCCCAGGAAAATTTTACACCTAAGTAATAAACCTGGAAAATATGGGTTTATAATGGAAATGTTGACAGACTCTAGCTAGTGCTACTGTAATATCTTGAATCTGATTTAAAGGAAGTTTTCAATAATGTTTTTTCCAAGCCAGTCTTTTGGGGAATGAAAGTTAAAGAAAAAAAAGTTTCTGCTACCACAATGATTGATGGAAACATGAGAAATCTGTGGCTAGATACCTTGGGGCACCCATGAATAAGATCAAAAGCATGGAGAGATTATTGTCCTATAAGAAGCCCCCTGTTAAAGTCTCACTGCATAGAGACATTTTGATAAAGTGATAGTTTGTAAGTGCCATTTGCATTATACTGGTATCTTTTCAGATAAAGGTAATAATGATATGGACTGTCATTCCACTTAATCAGGTTTAATTTTTAAAAACTATTACAGGACCATAATAACATGAGTAGCTATGACTAACATTGTGATTCTAGAAGAAATTAAGTCATTATATAGATATACATAGTATGTTCTCTCTCCCACAAAATTATGTAAAAAGTTACATGGATTAAATAATTTTATATGTTAAATTTTACAGATTATGACAGGAAATTAGAAATATTGAGTTGGCCAAAAAGTTCTTTTGTGTTTTTCCGTAAGATGCTATGGAAAAGCCTAAATGAACTTCTTGGCCAATCCAATAGTTCCTTCAGTTATCTAATTAAGATGCAGAACTAGTTAGGCAGGAGTACTATCAATTTGAGTTCACTGTCTTGTCCTGTCCCCAGATCATATAACATGATCTGAGGTCACATGAGGAAATGCTTAAATATACTTGTACCAGTATCATCTGTTCATGCATATTAGTTTTGTGACCTAATATAAGATATATAACTTCTGTGAGTCTCCAGGTTTTCATTTAAAATGGGAATTATATGAGTAATAACAATGTGAGTGATGATAACTAATGTTATTGAGCATGAGGATGTACCACATACTGTGCAAGGTAGTTTATACATATTAAGTCATTTAAACATACAACTGTATCTATCTCATACTTTATTGTAAGAATTATAGGCTGGATAAACAACAAAGTTCTATGGTATAAAACAAGGAACTATGTTCAATATCCTCTGATAAACTGTAAGGGAAAACAATACGAAAAATAACGTGTGTATGTATATATATATATATAAGTGAATCAGTTTGTTGCACAGTAGAAATTAACACAATATTATAAATCAACTACACTTCAATAAGAGCTTCCCTGGTGGCTCAGTTGGTAAAGAATCTGCCTGCAATATGGGAGACCTGGGTTAGATCCCTGAGTTGGGAAGATCCACTGGAGAAGGGAAAGAGTTACCCACTCAAGCATTCTGGCTTGGATAATTCCTTGCCATGGGGTAGCAAAGAGTCAGACATGACTGACTTTCACTATCACATACTTCAATAAAATAAACTTTAAAAAAGAGATATTTCATGTAAAGTCCTTAGCCCAATATTAAGCCATAGCCTCAGTGCAAGTGTTAGCTGATTTTGCTATAGGATTCATCTTGCTTCATGAACACTTAGGTTAAAGAGACATAAGGATCACTACTTTCCATTATTGTTTCTGCCACGCCTAGCATTGTCGATCTACTTAAAACAAAACCAGGACAAGACAACATGGTCCACAAAAGCTCTGATCAGTACCAATCATGAGTGATTGTATACCAGGGACTGGGAAGAATCTATGAAATTTTTTCAATCTCACCATGAAACATCACCTGTACACTCTTGGTTTAGGGATTGCCAGACAGTTTTTCCAGTCAATAGCAGAAACTGAGTCATTTTAGTATGTGTTCTGACTTGATGTGCTAAAGCTTTAAAGAAATAGCCATCTAAACACCTTCAAGCAAAATATAAACAACTAGACTGAAACTTCTTTTGAAAAAAAAATATACATATATATTTCACAAACTGAGTACCAGAACACAGATTAAGAACAGTATTGATCTCATAAAAACCGTTTGAACCCATATTAGCTATATTTTTGTGGAATTCTTCAATTTTGTATAGAAATTAACTTAAAGGTATTCTTTTATTTAGCACTTATGCATTCTTGTGAAAGTTTTATAAATTCTGTATCAATTTAGCAGAATAACTGGTAATTCTTAGTACATACCAGATAGAAAATGAAAATTCAAGGGACTCATTCATTTTGTCTTAAAATATAATATTTTTAATTTTAAAGCTCATTATAATCTGACATTTAATCTACAAGGGACTTCATAACAAAATCCTTGGTTTAAACCTTATACTACAGTTTCTATTAGAGTAGCCCCATTAGTAAACTGTATTCATGCTAATGTGCTGGCTTGGGGCGATGATCTTCAAAGTCCCTAGTTCTGGTCCTCGCCAGTGAAAGCGCACTAGGAGTGGGTGATGTAGTATCATAATTATACAATCAGCCTTGTCAAGGCATACATAGAGCATTGGGAATAGCAGAATCCTGAAGCTGAAAATGTGGCTAGCTGATAGATGACTGCCATTAAGCTCATCCTTTGTTCATTTTGTGATGGTGTAGATACTGAGTATAGGAAACAGATTCTTAATGAAGGATAAAATCTTTGACCCGTCGCCACTCTTCATGTGCTCATAACCACTCAGCTCCCCTTTCTTTCCATAGCTATACATATATTCTGTTCAACTCTCACCTTAGCCTGATGAAAAATAATCAATATTTCCAACAGGCTCCTTTTCATGAATCAAATTTAGACAATGAAAAATAAAAATTTGTGCAAATACCATTTGGCCTAATATTTCTAATCATGACGATAAATGACTCTCCTCACCTTGCGTTCCTTCCTATATTTAATTAGATAGTGTGAAATTTTGGCTACATAAATTCATCTTACTAATATATTTATATTCAAGATATAGATGAAAGCATGTATGTATATGTGTATATTTATATTTGTAAGCATACATATCATACAAGCTATGTACACTTTATCACATATGGTACTAAATATAATTATTCTAAATTTTTGAACATTTTCCGAATGTAGAAGATTGAGCATAGAGCTTTTACTGCTTTTTCTCACTCACTTTCAGTCTGTCTTCATTATTAACCTAATTTTCCTCCCTTCTGGCTGCATGCCCTTCTGGGTTTGATTGTGCTATCTCTCTTCTGCAGCCAGTGACCTGCTAAACTACTTTCCTATGGTAATTAGAAGGCACAGAAGTAGGAGTGTAGATGTTCCCACTAAGTAATTGTAAGAGGATCTAATACTACATTTTGAGTGCTGCATCCCTCTTAGGTCACATAACTACACAGTTATATAGCTAGAGAGAAACTTGGTTTCTCTTCTTCATAGTCACTGTTGAGAATATTTTTTGTGCAAATCTAGAGGATATCTATTGAAGTATGAGTTTTCCAAATTACTAATGCTAGAATGAAGGAGTATTGTATATATTTACACATATATATGTATATGTATATCTCACCATGGCTTCTCTGGTGGCTCAATGGTAAAGAAGCCACCTATCAGTGCAGGAGATGTGCTTCTACCCCTGGGTCAAGAAGGTCCTCTGCAGAAGGAAATGGCAGTTCACTCCAGTATTCTTACCTGGGAAATTCCACGGACAGAGGAGCCTGGCTGGCTACAGTCCATGGGGTTGGAAATGAGTTGGACATAACTTAGCAACTAGACAACAATAATATATATTCACTGTATTAATAGCTACTATCATGTGGAAAACATAGTAAATTAAAAAAAAATGTTTTAAAAATAAGTCATGAGGGAGGGAAGTCCCAGAGGGAGGGAATATATGTATCCATATGACTGATTCACTTAATTGTACAGCAGAAACTAATACAACATTGTAAAGCAATTACATTTCAATAAAAATGTCATTATTACAAACATAGATCATGGCAAGACTTAAGAACAATTAAAAACAAAGAAGTAGGAGGCTTTAAGGGGATGATAAGAGGTCATGAAATACTTCTATACCTTGATGTGGTGGTAGTTATATAAACCAACACATGAGATAGAATTGCATAGAACTAAACACACACAGTGGAGAAGGCGATGGCACCCCACTCCAGTACTTTTGCCTGGAAAATCCCATGGATGGAGGAGCCTGGTGGGCTGCAGTCCATGGGGTCGCTAAGAGTCAGACACGACTGAGCGACTTCCCTTTCACTTTTCACTTTCATGCATTGGAGAAGGAAATGGCAACCCACTCCAGTGTTCTTGCCTGGAGAATCCCAGGGATGGCAGAGCCTGGTGGGCTGCTGTCTATGGGGTCGCACAGAGTCGGACACGACTGAAGTGACTTAGCAGCAGCAGCAGCAGCATACACACACGGGGGGCTTTCCTGGTGGCTAAGATGGAAAAGAATCTGCCTGCAATTCAGGAGACCCAGCTTTGATCCCTGGGTCGGAAGATCCCCTGGAAAAGGGAATGGCTACCCACTCCATATTTATTACCTGGAGAATTCTACAGACAGAGGTGCCTGGCAGACTAGAGTCCATGGAGTCACAAAGAGTCGGACACGACTGAGTGACTAACACTTTCATTTCATTTCTATACACACAAACACACATGAAAATTTATGTAAAATTGTTGAAATCTGAATAAGCTCTATGGGTTGTACCAGTGTCAAATTCCTGGTTGCAATATTGTAATATGATTATGCAAAATGTTATCAGTGGGGAAATTGGTGAGGAACAAATGGAAATACTCTTTCAATTTTTTGTAACTTCTTCTGAATCTAAACCTATTTCAGAATAAATTTAAAAACTTTCTGGAGAAGAATTTGAGCAGGTGTAGAGGAACTATGTGGATCACAACAAACTGTGGAAAATTCTTCAAAAGATGGGAATACCAGACCACCTGACCTGCCTCCTGAGAAATCTGTCTGAAGGTCAAGAAGTAACAGTAAGAATGGGACGTAGAACCACTGAATGCTTCCAAATTGGGAAATGAGTATGTCAAGGACATATATTGTCACTCTGCTTATTTAACTTATATGCAGAGTTCATCATGTGAAATGCCAGGCTGGATGAAGCACATCTAACTGTTATCAAGATTGCTGGGAGAAATATCAATAACCTCAGATATGCAGATGACACCACCCTTAGAGCAGAAAGCAAGGAGGAACTAAAGAGCTTCTTGATGAAAGTTAAAGAGGAGAGTGAAAAAGCTGGCTTAAAACTCAACATTCAAAAAATGAAGATCATGGCATCCAGTCCCATCACTTCATGGCAAATAGATAGGGAAACAATGGAAACAGTGAAGACTATTTTTTGGGGGCTCCAAAATCACTGTAGATGGTGACTGCAGCCATGACATTAAAAGACACTTACTCCTTGGAAGAAAAGCTAAGACAAACATAGATAGCATATTAAAAAGCAGAGACATTACTTTGCCAAAAAAGGCCCACATAGTCAAAGCTATGGTTTTTTCAATAGTCATGTATGTATGTGAGAGCTGGACTATAAAGAAAGCTGAGCATCAAAGAATTGATGCTTTTGAACTGTGATGTTGGAGAAGACTCTTGAGAGTCTCTTGGACTGCAAGGAGATCCAACCAGTCAATCCTAAAGGAAATCAATCCTGAATATTCATTGGAAGGACTGATGCTGAAGCTGAAGCTCCAATACTTTGGCCACCTGCTGTGAAGAGCTGACTCACTAGAAAAGACCCTGATGCTGGAAAAGGCTGAAGGCAGAAGAAGGGGTTGACAGAGGACATGATTGTTGGATGGCATCTCAAACTCAATGGACATGAGTTTGAGCAAGCTCTGGGAGATGGTGAAGGACAGGAAAGCCTCACGTGCTGCAGTCCATGGGGTCTTACAGACTTGGACATGACTAAGCAACTGAACAATAACAACAACAAGAGGAAGTAAATCTGTGTTTTGTCTTCAGTCCAATATGGTTTTTCTGTTTCCAGTCAGATTGCTTGGTCTCCTCATCCTTTGCTTCTCCTATGTGCAGCAAAATGCAAGTCCTAACTCTCTGAATTATTGTAAACATCTTGAAATTTGTAGGAAGAATGACACTGCATGCATACATCTGAAAGATCACGAATATATATCACAACTTCCTGACAGCAATATTATAACACCCATCTTCCTCCGTATTTTAGAAACAAAAGCCATGGGGAAGCCATAAACTAGACAAACAGGTCTTGCTACTTTGATTCTGCATTTGGGAAAGTCACTGTACTCCTAAAATGTGCTATACTACCCAACTTCATTCACATAATCATGACTAATTGACATAATTGTGAACACTTTACACACAGAAAGTACAGCTTAATCCATTCCGATTGGAAAGATTTCACATTTATGTCAAAAAACAGTACACTACAAGTACTAGTTATACATTTACAGTAAAGAAATTAAGTTCTTTACTTTATGGTTGTGCTGGTAGCTGAATGAAAACTGTTGCCGTTTATAGAATGGGGAATCTTCCTGGCTGAATTAGAATCATTCAGCATGCCAAGCAAAGCCGCAGGCAAAGCAAAGCAAAAGAGAAGCTTGCTATTTTATAGGTTAGACAAGAAACAACCTAAATGACTTCTCTAAGGGAGAGACCTTCATATTTCATGCAAACCCCAGGAAACAATTAAGGCTTCAGTGCAATTCTGGGACCTGTGCTCTAGAAACTGCCTCCATAAACTTCATTTTCATCTGGTACAATCGAGATGCTCTCTTATTCCTTACTACATCTTTTATATCATCCTCCTTTAAGGCAATGAGAATTTGGCACATAAATAAAAAGCAGGAGGTTGTTTCAGGGAGGAGAGAAATATGATTCAAATTCAGCCAGGTGCTTTATCACCAATTTGGGAGGCTGCAATGTTATTAGACATCCTGATGTAAAGATGGAGAGGAAAAACTATTGGTAGAAAAGAGAGATTTAAAGAAAAAAAGCCCTTGGAAGGTAAACTGAAAACACAAAAGTACTTGAAAGTAAAAATAAGCTAACTGTCTCTCATTTAATATTCCAGGAAGAGAAAAAGCTCATTAGATCACTTAAAAATTATAACGAGAGGTATATGATCTTTTAGACTCAATCTCTCTAATACTACAGTAGTTATTTCACCTAAATTATGGTTTTTCCAGTTGTCATGTACAGATGTGAGAGTTGGACCATAGGGCACTGAAGAACTGATGTTTTTGAACTGTGGTGCCAGAGAGAATTCTTAAGAGTCCCTTAGGTGCAATGAGATCAAACCAGTCATTCAACCCTGAATATTCATTGGAAGGACTGATGCTGAAGCTGAAGTTCCAGTACTTTGGCCACCTGATGCAAAGAGCTGACTCATTCGAAAAAATCCTGATGCTGTGAAAGATTGAGGCCAGGAAGAAAAGTGGGTGACAGAGGATGAGGTGGCTGGATGGCATCACTGACTCAGTGGACATGAGTTGAGCAAACTCCAGGATACAGTGAAGGACAGGGGAGCCTATTGTACTGCAGTCCATGGGGTCACAAAGAGTCAGACAGGACTTCCTGACTGAACAACATATATGAGCAGTCCACAAATCTTATGAGGTCAGAGTAAAGGATGTAAGCTGTCAGTTGGTCTAGGCAGGAGTGACCGGGTGATAAATGGATTTGGAATGTGTCCTTGTCACTGTGACCTGTGTCTTAAATGAATTCTGTCACCTGTTTAGGTTTCATTTTCCCCATCTTCAATACAGCCACATCAGATGGTCTTAAAGCTGGCCCTTGTGAGGACCTAGGAATCCCTCAGGGCTCCATGAAGCCCCCTCAATACCCCCTATTGCTATAGATATGGCTCAGTTTTATTTGCTTAGATTTTCAAGTAAAATTTCACTGGACAAAACAATTTCATGTTTTATAAATTTTAAATCAGTGAAATAGATAATCTGGAGTGTCTTGCTGTGCCAAAGTTTCAACTAGTTCTGGTGTTAATTGTTTTAGAGATTCACTACCTCCGTAAAGGAACTTTGGGCTGCTCACACTATCTAATGTAAGGAATTATCCTGACGTCAGCTCTTTGCCAATTCATTGCTGGTTTCACATGTTCAACATTACACACAATCCAATTTTCTGATATGAAAATTAGAGGTCATGATGACAGCACATGGAGAAAAGCAGCTTAGGAACCTGTGCAGAAAGCATAAGAGTATAGGAGACTCTAGTTTTATTCTGAAACCTAGAAATATTAAATATTATACATGAGATTACCTTCTCTTATCCTCAGTATAGTGTAAGAACAAATGTTAAATCTTTTATATCTGAGATTTTTAAATTGAGCATTTTTGAAATGACATTATTGTTGTCGTTCAGTTACTAAGTTGTGTCTGACTCTTTGTGACCCCATGGGCTGCAACACGCCAGGCTGGCCTGTCCTTCACTATCTCCTGGAGTTTGCTCAAACTCATATTCATTGAGTCAGGGATGCTATGTGTCTTTCCTTATTTCTTTCATCTCAGATATTATCCAAACATTATAACACCCTTATTCTACACTAAGTAGCAGTTTTAGCACAAGTATTAACTTATTCTCATAACTGCTCTATGGAAAGAGTAATGTTATGATGTTAATTTTCAGGGGGCACAGAGAGAAAGTAAATGACATGTCCAGGGCCACATGGCTAATAAGCTGGAGTTTGGACCCAGTCAGCCTGGTTCTAGAGTCTATATGCTTAACACAAACTAACACCAAACCATACCTTTTAAATGATTAATTTATAGAATCATTTGTGATCAGTATCAATACTGTATGATACCTCACAGAGCAGTTTTGAGCTTGCTTTATCATAATTTTTTATGTAAACCATCAGTTGAAAAAAATCCCGCCAAAGCAGATGGTAAAAATATCTTCCCACTTGATTCTGAAAAATGTGATATAGACCCTGATGATAAGGCAATAAAAAATTTTCCATGAAGACAGTAAAAAGTGTTATTCATGATGGAATCTTCTCTGTTATGGGCGTGATGATGAGACACAACTACAGAAAAATGTCATGCTCCTCAGCCTGTGCGTGCACGCTCAGTTGCTCAGTTGCACCAGTCCTCAAGTTCTGGAGGAGGGCAAGTGACTTTAACCTGCCGTGATGCATGTGTTTGGAAAGGAAAGAGTGCAGAATGGCTTAAAGACTTGGCTCAGGCAGGCATCAGAGTTACCTGATTCAGAATCCAGGTATCTCAGTCTACTGCTGTGTCCTTTAGGACTTAAGTTGTTCCATCTTCCTCATCTATAAACTGGGAGAATAATGGGCCATACATGCTAGAGTTTCAATAAATATTATATACTACAAAGTATATAAAGCACCCAGTAGATGCCTGTTGCATAACATATGCTTTGTCCACATGAATTTAACCAATACCAGTGTTATTCACCATAAAGTTCCTTCACTCTAAATTCATACACTTTTCAGATTCTGCCAAGTGGTCTTTTAAAAACCGCTTGCCCAACTTGTTAGCAACAACTCTGAAAGAAAGAATTCTCACAATTATCTTCTATCCTGGATTCATAAAGCCCCAGGAAGGCATATGGTATTATACAAACATTAAATAATAATATGTTCTGCTCTGCTTACCAAATTAAATCAAGTTCTAAACGCAGCACATGCAGAGTGAAAATGGCTACTGATAAGAAGCAATCTGATGTTTATTTATTTTTTATCATAATATTTACTGAAAACTTACTTTAGCATCTCCTAAAAAAAAAAAAAAACTTTTCTAAATCCTTCTGTGGTTTATAGTAGTAATATTTTCACATAAAGAAACTGAGTCTCAGAACAGTTTAAATTTGTGTTTCTATTACATAAACTGCTATAGAATGAGGTACTGATGGAAGAATGCAAGGAAAACTTGAAATGTAGATGAAATTTTAAGAAATACTTTCTTCTTATACATAAAAACATAGATTAGTGATTCTAATATTTATTTACACTCTGTATGAATTTAATCATGTAACTTAAATTCTCTGTGACTCACTATTTATCGTGAAGTGGACATACTGATGACACTTCCCTCACTGGTTTGAGATTAAAAAATTAATTAATTAATAAAATATATAGAATAGTGGCTTACACAGAGCAACTGTCTGATGTTAATTATAACTGTTATTCCTTCTGCTTACAGTTTTCACAGGTATTCTATAACATAAATATAAATTGGCTATTTTACAGCATCATACCTCCCCTCCTACCAACTCTGTCAATAAAAAAGGATACAGCCAACATGAAAGTGGGTATTGGAGTAATTACTATGATGATATCTCATTTTCATAAATTCTCTTTTGGTGAGAATTGAAAGAAAAAAAATGGACTCTTCTGAATTACTGAAATAGCCATCTGCAAAGTACTTGTGTTGACTCAGACCAAATTACTCATATTTTACAGACATTTCTGAAACAATTCTGTTTCAAAGCTTTCAACCTATAGCAAATAAAAGAAGATTGTTTTTAAATACTCCAGGTTTCAGGAGCTGAGCCAGGGACTTTACATGAGCTATTTTATTTAATATCTGCAAATCACTATAGCAATAGAAGTTTATTAGCTTTCTATTGCTATAACTAACTACCACAAATGTAGTGGCTTAAAACAATACAAATATATTTTCTTACAGCTCTGGACTTCAGAGGTCAAAAGTCAGTTTCCAAACTGGAGGGAAATCAAGGTGTGGGCAGGCCTGCCTTCCTTCCAGAGGTCTCAGGGAAGATCTTGGGCTTCCCTTGTGGCTCAGCTGGTAAACAATATGCCTGCAATGCAGGAGACCTGGTTTCGATCCCTGGGTTGGGAAGGTCCCCTGGAGAAGGGAAAGGCTACCCACTCCAGTATTCTGGCCTGAAGAATTCCATGGACTGTATAGTCCATGGGGTCGCAAAGAGTCGGACATGACTGAGTGACTTTCAGTTTCACTTTCACTTACTCCCCTGTCTTTTCTAGCTTCTAGAGGTTGACTGGTAGCTTCAGTTTGTGGGCCCCTTCCTCTATCTTCAAGGCCCATCACTTCTACTCTACTTCCATTTTTATATCTTCTTTCCCTTACTCTGATCCTTAAGCCTCCCACTTATGTGGATAGCCCACTTGGATGATCCAGGATAATCTCATCTCAAAATCTTTAATTTAATCACAGCAACACAATACCCTTTAACATCTAAATTAACATGTCCTCAGAAGCTGGGGATAGGACATAACATATTTGAAGGCAGGGGATTGTTTTTCAGCTTACTACAGGTAGACAGTATTGTCTCGTTTTGCAGATGAAGAAAAAAGTAGTAATTGTTAACAGCATTAATACACAGAAAATTCAAAAGGGTTGAATAGTTTATTCAAATTCACGAAACCAAAAAGTGGGCACTGGCACACTAATGTAATGTAAGCATTTTGATTCCAATGTTGTTTCCAGTACACAGTTCTGCCCTCAAATTAGGAATAAAAAGATAAAAGAAGGACTCCCTTCTTAAGGTAGGGTTTGTTGTTGTTTTTCATTTTCTTTATGACTTAAAAATATTTATCAAATAAATACTGAATAGCTACCTGTGTAAAACCCAATTTTAGGTGCTGGGAAAAAACAGGAATCAGACCAAGTCAGTAACTATTAGGTAATCTCATATCTTCCCATATGTTTGAATACTTATAATGTGGGTGTGTGTGCTAAATTTCAGTCATGTCCGACTCCTTGGCAATTTATAATCTTAAATCTATATCCATAGACTTGACCAAATTCAACTACCTATTTGATAGCTCCATTTTTATGTTCAATAAACCTTTTCAATTTGCCACATCTGGAACTGAACTGGCTTTCTCTACCTCAGGCAACAGCACTACCATATTTCCCTCCCTCACCACCCAGTAATCAGTAATCAAAATACCTTGCTAAGTCACTTCAGTCATGTCCGACTCTGTGCGACCCCATAGACGGCAGCCCACCAGGCTCCCCCGTCCCTGGGATTCTCCAGGCAAGAACACTGGAGTGGGTTGCCATTTCCTTCTCCAATGCATGAAACTGAAAAGTGAAAGTAAAGTCGCTCAGTTGTGTCTGACTCTTAGTGACCCCATGGACTGCAGCCTACCAGGCTCCTCCATCCATGGGATTTTCCAGGCAAGAGTACCGGAGTGGGGTGCCATTGCCTTCTCCACAAAATATCTTAATTTGTCTCAAAAAAGTATCTTAATTCCATTCACTTCTTATTTTCACCACTCCCAGACTTCTAACTGTTATCTTCATTTCTGTTCTTGCATTGCCTTAATCTAATCTTCATACATAAAAGGGCATGATCTCTTTAGAGAATAAATTAGATTATATCATTTCCAGAGCAAAATACTTCAATATTCACAGCATTTATAATCAAATCCAAATTTTTCATGCTACTCAGTATTACCACATACCTTGTTCTGTTTACATTTGTGTGCCTGTTGTCCTGGCATAACTAGTAATAGAGTCTCCTTTCACTCTTAAAATTGTTCATTTGGAAGACAAATTACATGGTCACCCTATATATATAAAGGGTTCTGTTGTAATTTTCCCTCTGCCTAAGTTTATTCCAATAGCCAGTCTCCCTCAGGACTCAATGGGGTTTGCCCTTAAGTCTCTCCTGTGATTATTTTTCTTCAAAAACTAAATCAAAGTGTTTAATCCAATACCTAGCTGTTTTATTTGTTGAACATCTGTCCTTCCACTAGACATTCCAGTATGCATAATACATGGTACATGGTAGGTGTCCACACATATTTATTAAAAGATTAATGACTAAATATATATGTCATACAGTCAGAGTTATATAAACATGTGGTATAACATTTAAATGGTACAAATGTGTTCAATATACCAATGACCAAACTAATAGAGGAGGAAAAAAAGTTCTGTTTAGAGAGAAAATAAGGTTGACTTCACAAGGGGAGGGAGCCCAACCATTGTTGATGGATATAAAAGATCATGTTTTGTGAATCAAGACGCTCTGAGAAAAGATTTCTAAGCAGAAGGAATGTCATTTACAAAGGCAGAAAGGTTTAAAGCTGTGTGATTATTCAGGGAACTCAAAGTAGTTTCTATTATTAGAGAGTACAGTCTTGCATAAATGATATATTAATGCCATGAATCCCTAAGGACAAAACCTAAATTATGAAGAAGACTGCAGGAAATATAGAAAAGAGTTAAGAAGTTCAAAACTTAGTTTTGTTTTCATTTATACTGCTAGGATGACTTGAGAATTTCTATAGCATATTTAGCTCACCTTATAAATTATAGAAGTTCTTAGATAAGTAAATCAGTTTTTGAAGAGTGATATTTCAAACTTCATTACCATAAAGAATCCTCTCAGTTGTGAGTTTGTCATATAATATTCACAAAATGGTAATACATGGTCCGTAAGGAAACTATATCGAGATTTATGGTACAGAAAACCAAAGTGGGCTTTTCCCTTGATTTTGGGGATTTGCATTTTAAGAGTTATCTTAAATTTCTGCTTTGGATGATGTATTTTTATTCATTCTTAGATTGTAAAAAGAAATAGACTAAAACTACTGGATTAACATTTTGGCATTTATATTATACAAATGCTAAAATGATCAGATCTGTAGAATTTATAGAACATCAGGTAATATTCTGAGGTAAACAAGAGTTGACATAGTGAATTGAAACTCATCCCAGACCTATTTATCTTGAAGAACATTTTCAAGAGATACTATTGGTACAGATAATCTTAAATGGTTTCTTTGAACATGAATATATACACCAAAGCCGCACACTGGCGGGCTGCAGGACATGAAAGCTTTGTGTGACTCCCAGAGTGCTTTGGAAGTTTGAGCCAAGATTTTAATTTAGAGAAATCACATCAAAAAATACAGAGTTCTGGCCCCTTCCTAAATATTTTGAAGATCTGATAACTCTGGTGAGAAAAACTATAGTCCAAAATAGGGGCTATATGAGTGCATGTTTTCTAGTTCATCAACATCCATCTCCCTCCAGCCTCCCAGGTATGAGATCCACACCACACCATATATATATATATATATATATATATGTATATATATATGCCTGAGACCTTGTTCTGGAACGAAAAAGCAACAACAACAAAACCCACACAAAAAACACCAGAACGACAATAAAAAACAACTATTAAAGACCAATCGCAAATTATCAAAATGTCTAGGAAGATATTTAGAATTTGATCATTTGTAATTCTGAGAATTGAACATGCATGCTATCCTAATAAAATCATCTGCAAATGAAGCAATTCAAACTTTCAACCTTTTCTTCCCTGAATTCATTACTAAACAATACCCAAACACAAAAAAGTCCAGCAAATCCAGTATACCAGTTTTTTCCCTCCTGACCAAGAAGTTATTTGTTCTGGCATCTTGTCAATATAACACAAAGAGTCCATACAATAGCACCAAATTGTATAAATAGACTATGAGTTTGATCTGTAATTTGAATGCAAATATCTCCCTACCTGTATTATAGCAGATGTAATTCATTTAAACAGATTGAAAACACCCAAACTGTAGTAGATTAGGATATATAAAGGCAGAGAAGATGGGCACTTACCTTAGCTATCTGGACACACCAGTTAAGCAACAACTGTGATCCAATGTTATCCTTGTGTTCATGGACATAGTCCAGCAGACAGCCATGGGGCATGAGCTGTGTAACCAGCTGGATGGTTGGGCTCAGACACACACCCAATAATCGAACTAAGTGTGGATGGTCCATACTTGCCATGATTAGGGCTTCCTAAAAGAAAAAAATAAATAATACCATTATTTCAACTCAAAGTTCTTTGCTATGATAGTTACTTGCACTGTACTAATGCTGTTGATAATGATTTTGAAAAGGTACTCTCATAAAATGGAATCAATTAAAAGTGAAAAAAGACATTATTGTAGCCATAATATTTCTAAAGTGATTTAATTCAAGTGAAAATAAGTGGAAGTTAGACTATATATATATATATATGTAAGAATGGTAAATGTTATATAATAACTGCATGCAAATTTAATAGTAGTATTTTCTCTTCTGTAATGTGAAAAATATTAGATTTTATTTACTGCCAAATGAAGTGGAATCCTAAATTATATTGTGGATTTTTAACCTTTGATCTTTGGTTCTAGAGTTCAGTTATCTACACAATACAGTTATTTGCACAAGGTAGCACAAAGTTATGAATTATTGCTGTTTAGTTGTTAAGTCATGTCTGACTGTTTTGCAACCCCATGGACCATAGCCCATGGAACTCTGCTGTCCATGGGATTTCCCATGCAAGAATGTTGAAGTGGGTTGTCATTTCCTTCTCCAGGGGATCTTCCTGACTCAGGGATGGAACCTGGGTCTTCTGCATTGGCAGGTATTGGCAAAAAGATTTTTTACCACTGAGTCACCTGGTAAGCCCCCACAGTTACAAAAAAAGCCATTCAAAATTAAATCATTCATTATTGATATGCATTCAGACATCATAAAGGTAATTTGTGAATTATTATTTTTTAAAATTATAAATATCAATGTAAACAATTACAAATAATATGCCTTCCTATCTAACAATATGCCTACTATGAATTTATGCAGAAAAACAAACATTTTAATAAGACATTTTTACTCCATAACCTTTGATTTTACTCAAATTTATTTCATTTTCAAAATTATAAATGATATAAATAGAACCATAAAATTTGAGAGTTAGGTGAGATTGTAAAAACTCGTCTACTCTAATTTTGTTATTTCATGAAGTGAGAAAACAGTACTAACTTCTTTTTCATAATCATAAAGGCACTTTTGCTTAATGAAGATAAAGGGTGGACACATGATAGATATTTAGCCCATCCTAAAGTTAGCTTTCAGTTAAAAGCTATTTTAAGTGTCTTTTCTCCAATTTGAAACTGATACAACCTTATACATACACACACTCACAGAGTGGTTGATACATATATGGCAATTTATTATCAATCAGTTTACCTATATGCAGGTATAAGAATGTTCATCATACTCTTTTTGAACATTTTTTTGTAGCTTTAAAAATTTTCAAATAACTGAGGATAAAAAGCTATACTGAGCTTCTCTTTAAGACAGCATGGCAGACTGATACACACATTTACTTTTATTTCCTCTTGATCCCATCATTTTAATAATAAATGAATCAATAAAAAGCCAGAAACCAACAATCACAAGAAGAGGCAATGGGGATGGAATACTAACAGTAGAAAGTGGCTTATTAGTAGTAACTGACTTAGCAAACATAGAAAATCTGAAGCCTAACTTAGGAGGTGAGAAACTTGAAAATAAATCCAATTTACGCCAAGGGTGTACACACAACAGGCTCAGTAGTGTTACACCACAAACCACTGTACATAAACGGAGTAGGAGGGACTGACTTTATCAGGATTGTTTCAAAGTCCATCTAGGAAGCACTTAGAATACAGATCTCCTTCATCCTTGTGTGTGTTTGTGTTAGTCGCTCAGTTGTGTCCGACTCTTTGTGACTCCAAAGACGTGGCCTGCCAACTTCCTCTGTCCATGGAATTCTCCAGACAAGAATACTAGAGTGGGTAGCCATTCCCTTTTCCAGGGGATATTCCTAACCCTTCATCCTTAGGAGAAGTTTAATCAAAGGGGTTGTAAACTATGAATATTAGGTAACAGAAAGAGAAGTATTCTGGTAAAAATAAAGAAGTACTCTGGTAATCAATCGTGTAAATTTATATATGATGAAAATCAAGGCCACCCTCTAGTTCCTTCTCCCAAATGGAGCTATGATTTCAAAATAGTGAAAGTTTTGTTTAAACCTCAAATTCTATATCCAGCAAAATTTGAACCAAGTGAGTGAATATATGGACATGTCTGTTCTTAAAAAAGATTATCTCATAGGTTTCCTTTATCTGTTAGACGTGCTCATTTAATAAAAAGTGAAGGGCACTTTAAAAAGTGCACTTAATTGTGAAAACAAGGAAATGACAGGAAAGGGATACTCCAGAATCAAAGCTCTACAGGCACCTGATATAGGAGCCAGTTTAGACTGGAGCAGGATATCTTACTCTAGAAAAGATGTAAGAAGATGGATGAATGGCCAAAGCAACTGAACAGGAACACAACCATGTAGAACCATTTGACTTTTTTTAATATTATCTTACAGTTATTTGAGAAGATAGCTTGAGATGATTATTATCTCAAAAGCTATTCACTTTTAATCTCCACTACTCTTTAGTAGGGTTGAGTTCAGCAGAGTCTGAAGATTATTCATAATCATGGGTGAGGCTGATGGAGTATATGGATTTTACTGGATCCAGCCAAGGTCTTATGTGAATTATAATGTTTTATTTTTTGAAGAAGGAAGAGTGGGGCACTATGAACTCGTGTGGAGAAAGGAGAGATAGGAGGCCAAACAGAAGAAATAAGTTGGTAAGGGGACTTCAGCGTCACTCAAAGGACTTTATTTTTGAGCCTTAGGGAGTAGAAGCTGAAATTGTTTTTCAGCTGACCTCCAAGCAGATGAGGTCTTCCAATTCCTCCTTCCCCAGCAGCCACAAGGAACCAGACAAGTAAGAGAATGAGAGAGAGCACCATTGGTTTCTCTGCTTTCTTGCTGAGTCCACCAACATAACACCTTGAGAACTGGCAGGCCAGGGACCATGGAGAGGCACCACCTCCCACAAGGTCAGTGGTGTCCTCAGGTGATATCAGTCAATGATGCTGAGATAGGACCTCTGGGTGTCTCAGAGAGAAGAGAAGCTCCACCTAGGGACTGAGCTGGTAAGAAAGAACATTGTAGATACCACTTGGTGACTGCAACTGGCAGACTAGTTTGTAAATTCATATGAACATGCAACTCTTCCTAAACTATTTGGGAAGACTTCCACTGAAGTTGGGATTTCTGCACAATCAGCAAAGCCAGAAATTTGAATTATTGCTACAAATATGGCTCTATTTGGATCCATGAAGCAGAAACAATTTGGTTTTACTTCCTGTATATTTCAGTCAACATTTGAAATAAAGCAAACATTTGAAATAAAGCAAACTGATGCAATTATAAGGAGAGTACAAATAGAAATGTTAGCCAAGTTATATTATCTATTATTTAATCTAGTATTTTATTAAATGGTAATTAATGTTAATATTAAAAGTGTGAACCAGAGGTTCTTTCACTGAATTATGTTATGCACACATATACACATGCTGCTGCTAAGTCACTTCAGTCATCAACAAAAAAGCAAAACATAATTAAATTGTCTAACTCAATCAAGTAACAAATTAGATATTTAATTAGATATTAAATATTAGATATCAGATTTAATTAAACATATTCTAATTGTATTCCGTTTCTCTTCTGTGACTTATCTTTCAAGTCCTAGCATTTATCACTACAAATGGCCTAGGTTTATCATTTAAAGGGTGGTTTTCCTAGCCCCACTCCCAGATAATCAGGTCTAGAAATGAATCAGGAATCTACATTTGTAGCAAGCTCCTGCAAGTAGTGAAGCTACTGCAGGAAACACAGAACTTTGAGAATCTCTGAAACATCTCCATCTGTTGTATATCTCTATCATTCATTGCAAAGGAAGTCACATGCAGTCACCATTGTCCAATCCTTATTGTAACTCTAAGAAGCAGTCAAAGGAGGCAGCCATTCTCTGCTGTAACATAAGGAAACCAAGGCTGAGCAGAATTACTGCCCTAGGTCACAGGAGTAAGTAGAAGGATCAGAGTTAAGACAGGTTTTCTGATTCTTAGAACAGTGCTATTTCCTAGGATGGTAAAAACACTGAAATTTTAACATTTCAGTTCTATCAGCACTTTGAAATGTAGATGCTTATCTTACTAACAAGAAGACAATGCCAAACACCTGACTTTAGCCATACCTGAAAGAATTGGATCAAATCATACTTCAGTTCCTAAGGAGCAACTCAAACAAAAATTTGCACTTATAGATAAATTGCCATCACTTACAATATACTTTCAGAAAAAGTCAAAGAAAATGTATTTCTCTGATTTCCTATATTATTTGGTATAGGCCATTTCCTAAGATACAAAACATGGTGAAATTTAAGATACAAGACAGACTTTAAGGTTATTTTGGCCTTTTTCAGGATGAAATATATAAACAATTTTTTTTCTTTTACAACTCAAGGAGTAATATTTCCATTTTAAATATGCACGTAAAAAGTTTACAACAGAAGAGTGTAAAAATGTCGCATGAAAGTTCTCTTTAAAAAAAAAATCTATTAGTAAGTCCTGGCAAAAAAGCTGGGGTTGTATTAAAGAAAATTGCTCATCACACTACAAAGAGTATTTGAAACCAAATTGCAGAGTATTTGCATAATAGTTCTCTTTTTCTGAGAAAGAAAAGATGAACAGGACACTAATTGTAGGTTTTATTTTTTTCATAAAGGAAATAGCAGATGGCTTTTTTTGGGGAAAGGGGAAGAAATAAAGAGAAAAGAATGTGGATTCATTTAGAGTGATGAGGGGGATGGAAGGGGAAAGAAATCCAATATTTTAATAATGGAGTGTTGGGTTTCAATAAATTACTCTGTTGAAATTAATAATGTCCTCCGCTACCTATCTCTGTGTGGGGCCTCTGGAAGCAATTTTGGAATCTTTGCTGCTGTCATTAGAACATATCACCGAAGGCCACTGGAATACATACAAGTTGACAGATGTATTAACAATTTTTCCAGATATGAAATTATTTTCTGTCTCTGTTTCCTGTTTTGCTTTACAAAATTTTTCTTGTAGGTGAATTAAATAGTTTTCTCATTGGACAGAGAGGAAGGATGTAACAGGTGCTATACTGAAAATTCTAAAAGAAGATCTTTCTTTATAATGAAGTCTGGTTGGAATTAAGGACATTTTTTTTAACTATCAAGGGATGACCAGAGAATGGATAAAAAGCTCTGAAGCATGTGTGCCATTATTCTCTAGACTATGCTATCTGTATCTCTATTTCATTCTGAAGGAAAGACATTTCGATGCAATAATGAAAGTGAGCAATACTATTTGTCACATTAAGGCATCATTTTGCTCAGCCTTCAGATGTTTATACCTTGGCACTTAAAATTATTTTCTCACTCATGTTGTTTAGGAGTTTCACAAAAAGAAAAAAAATATGGTCACTGAAAACTTACGAGCTATTCTGTTTATGAAAAATATTTACTTCAGCTAAACTTTCACTGTTTCATTATGTCAATGGACCATTAATTCAATACCCTCCAGCTGAAAATGGGGAGATTTTCACTGCATCAGGGATAAGGAAGATAAAAAAGGGGGATAGAGAAAAAAATAATAAACAATTAGCAGAGACATATAAAATTGTGCTTAATGTAACAGTCAGCAGATTTCTGAATGTTTAAAACAAATGCCTCTCCTAAAGACAGAGGGGGTGATAGTGATGTAGAGAACAAAGAAGATAATGGTGATGGCAGTGATGAAAAATGAGATAAAATTATCGGTCCATAATAATGTTTTACAAATCAGTTCTGCTGCAGATGGTATCCAGATAATAAAATAAATGAAATCTGCATCTGTTCACTCATGTCTAGAATAAATAATAATTTACTAGTGCAAGTAGGTGAGCAGTAATTAGACTGAATTAATACACCATCAGTTTAAGTGGGTCTACATTGCTCAGTGACATTCTTTTCCAATCCCTGGTATCATTTTTGTGAACATGAAAAATCATATTTGGATCCTTCTAACTTTTGGAGTCAGAAGTTTTCTATCCCTGTCTCCATCATTCATCCATTTGCTGTCTGAATCTTAGATCTAGATACCACTTATCAGTGCTGCACAATTAAGAACTTTATTAATAATTTATACAAGATAGAATTTTTGAGTATTTTTATTACAGTTATTGGGACCTGCTTTTCCCTCCTATATCTTAAATGTGGAAATTCTATCATGGCTTTGTCTCTAGTACCCTATGTTTTCATCTGTAACTTCTTGCATCCTTATATCTTATAACTTTAAGAAATATGACAGAGTTATCAAAACCATATGGAGTCAACTGCACAGTTCTGTGGCTTCTCATGATTTGATATACTTTGCATCTAAAAACAGAAACATTACTATCTAAAAGAGGGCAAGCAAAATTCATCTTGATCATATCCAAAATACCTGTGTAAAGTATCTGTCAAGAGTATCCAAGCATGAGAATTATACTGTGCTCATATTCCAATCTGTTTTTTTTTTCAACTCCTGTAATTTCAACAGTCATCTCTGAGTAAAAGCTAGTAGGTCTTTATATATGTGTATCTCCCCTATCATAGTATATATTCCATTTTTATTAGATTTGTTACAGGTCTATCATCTCTAATGATTTATCTGAAAGTAGTAATATGAGCTGATAAAGTTATCAAATTCTCATACAGTATATGGCTCATACTAAGGTAGCAATGTAGTTTTATTAATAAACAAACAGAATCTGTATTATATGCCACCCTCCCACCCAACCTCATCCCAGGATTTCAAGTGCCTTACTGTCATCCTGATATAGAAAACCTACTGCATCGCTAATTTAACACACAAAGTACATTTCTCCATAAAGGCCTGTCTGCTGTTTTTATCAATTTTCTAAGTTTCAGAAATATTTTCTGATTTGGTTTTTAAACCTTGGATTCCGATTTGGTATTATCTCTTCCGAGTTCTTCCATTCCATTCCATGTCTATCAGCAATATTGTGCCAAGTCCCATTTACTGTTTATTTCAATGTAGCTCAAATCTATATCCTTCCATGTATTTTTGACCTGACTTCAAGTCAAATTCAGACTCACACTGCTGATGTAAAAGGAATGTTGATTTTTTCATTAACTCCAGTCTGTTTGGGCTATAACTTACAAAAAAAAAAAATCCTTAGCAATTTTTTTTCAGAGTGCTACATAGATAGCTTTAACCTTGCATGTACTCAATAAACATTTGAGTTAAATTTGACGTGTTGAAAATTGCACTACATTTTGTAATAAAGACAGTTACATTATTCTCCCAGCTATGATGCCAGTGATCTGTGGAATTAACCTGCATATTTCTTTTTGCACCTCCAGATTCATTCTCCATCCTTCTGCACTTTGCCTTGTGCCCAGAAAAATAGATCGAAATGAATGACAACAGTCTACCCTGCCTCTCTATTGGTTTAATCTGAATTCAGTCAATAATAATAAGCAACAGAGGAGTAAAGAAAGAAAGCAGAGAGGTTAGTATTTATCCCTCACCTGCCATTTCCCTGAGCCTTCTACTAAATGTCACAGTGGGAATTCTCTCGCTCCTTCATGCCTAACAGTTCTGTTACTATTCTTGAGAGGCTTCAACAGTCTATGCTAGTGTTCCTCAAGCCTACCCATTCCCTTATAAAAACCCCTTGCTAAACTCTCTTCCATTATTCCAACTTAATATACCCCATGCCTCCTACTGGAGTTCTGATGAGGTAAATTTGGGCAAGTCACTTAACCTAAAACTTATTTGTTAAATGACAGATTAAGTCACTGTTGGGGAAAAAATGGCATGCATGCTACACCAACCCTCCTTCCCCTTTCTCATGGTAGAGACTGCTAAGCAATCATTGTGGTAGGCTGATAATGAATTACTAAATATGCCCACATCTTAATCCCAGGAACCTGTTGATATACCCTATTTGGAAAAAAATCTGTACAGATTATGATTAAATCAGAGATTTTGAGATTACAATCATCAAGAATTACCCAGGTGGGCTCTAAATGCCATCAACAACTATGCTTAAAAGAGAAAGACAGAGGATTAGCTACAGAGGAGTCAGAGATGAGAGCCAAGGAACAAATGCAGCCATCAGATGCTGGAGGAGGCAAGGAACAACTTTTTCTTTAGAGCTTCTGAAAGGAATCCAGCCCTACCAACACCTTGATTTCAGAGGTCTGGTTTCCAGAAATGTGATACAATATTTCTGTGATGCCAACCCCTTGGAAGAAAAGCTATGACAAACCTAGACAGCATATTAAAAAGCAGAGACATTACTTTGCTGACAAAGGTCCATATAGTCAAAGCTATGGTTTTTCCAATAGTCATGTATGAATGTGAGAGTTGGACCATAAAGAAGGCCGAGCACTGAAGAATTGATGCTTTTGAACTGTGGTGTTGGAGAAGACTCTTGAGAGTCCCTTGGACTGCAAGGAGATCCAACCAGTCCATTCTAAAGGAGATCAGCCCTGAATATTCATTGGAAGGACTGATGCCGAAGCTGAAGCTCCAGTACTTTGGCAACCTGATGTGAAGAGCAGACTCGTTGGAAAAGACTGTGATGCTGGGAAAGACAGAAGGCAAGAGGATAAGGGGATGACAGAAGATCAGATGGTTGGATAGCATCCCTGACTCAATGGACATGAGTCTGAGCAAGCTCTGGGAGATGGTGAAGGACAGGGAAGCCTGGAGTGCTGTAGTCCATGGGGTTGCAAAGAGACAGACATGACCGAGTGACTGAACAAGAACAAGTCTGTGGTAGCTTGTTACAGCAGCCATAGGAAACTAATACAATTACTGTATTTCTGTAAGGACTGGATGAGGACTCAAAATCCTGTTCAATTCAAGTCTTTGGCAATGAAAACTTATTTATTGGAAGGTAAATGTGAGATTTAAACATCGTTGCCTTGAATTTATACATATTTTTACAATTAATTCTGCTGTTAAGTCTTTAGCTTGGATATACTATATTAGTCTAATCTAAATGAAGCAGACATGTTTAATTCATTTAGAAATTAACATATACATGTAATAGCCAAATGATATACTATAGGCAAAGGGCTTATCACAGTGCCTAGTTGACTCTTAAAATGTTAGTTATTTTTACATTTGTATTAAACTAATTATATCTGAAGGGAGTGAAATCATTGAGTAATAAAGGCATGGCCTGGCGTCTGGAAAAAAAGCTGCAGCCCCAGCGTGAATGGTCTTTTTTGAAGTCTGGTGGGGCTTTTGGAATAAAAGGCAGATCAATTGACCAAAAAATAATTTTTCCTGTCAACACTTTAGAAGCTATTGTTTTCCCACTTAAGCCCATGGAGAGCTAGAAACATCTCTTCCTACTTTCAACATAAAGTAATCATGAAGTGTTAGGAAATAACCAAAAGTAGTTAGAGTTGCAAGAAAACTTCAAGGGCAATACAAATTTGTTCTATAACAAATAGTAACCACCATTACAGTAATAACAGTAAACAGAAATTGGGGTTAAAGTAGATGATAAAGACTAAGAGGTCCTGGTGAACTTTACAGTCAGAACAGAGACACTTAATTGCTTATTGATTAATCTTAGTAAAGTTACAGAAAGAGAAGTACAAAGGTGTCTGCAATTAACATTTCAGGACTTATATGGAAGAACAAGCTCAGTGAGGTCCAAAATGTATCTTCGGAGAGGACACTACAATCTGCTATAAAGAATGAAAACATCAACTTCCTAGGACTGGAATAAATCACCCAAGGCTATAGATTCTACAGCTAGGGAGGAAAGAATAACTATTAGCTTTCAAATAGTGTCTACTGCTTTTATTTTTCTCTCTAGAAATGAAAATTAATTTCTATAAGGTTATTTGATCTTATCTTTGGGGTAAGTTCTGTATTATTTCCCCTATAGCTTTCTAGTTTTTAGTAAACAGTCTATCTAAAGTCAACCTATTCAATAATTTCATCAGATCATAATAACAACTGCTGCTTGATGTCAAATTGCACCTGGCACAATGCTATTGATTTTCCATGAGGACACATTTAGTTCTCAGAACAATCTTGTCCAACAGGTTGTTCAATTATTCTATAATTGATAAGGAGAGTAGCTTGAAAAGGATAAGCAATTTGACAATCTCCAAAAGTTACTAAGTAGTCAAGCTGGGATTTGAATCCAGTTTCCACTATATCCGCAGCCAAGACTCTCTCTACCATGATATCCCCTCAGAGTTGTTAATATCAGTTAGGTATCCAGGTAGACTTAGCTGATTCTCTGGTCATTATCTTAGTATTCTAACAGGAACTATCACTGATAAGATCAACCTATTAATGGAATCTTTACGGAGTGACTAGTGCTATTTTTTTTATTATAAATAAACTGAAAACAATTTACTCTCAAATACTTAAAATTAGTCCTCCAATAATAAAATGCTGAATAACTTTTTCCAGAAGGGACTAATTCATGTCTTTATTCTCAATTCTGCATAGAAATCAATTCTAGGATGTTCTATTTAAAAATTTAAAAATTAAATTTGACTTAAAATAGATCAGAATCTAGTAATTTTGGTAACAGCTCCTATTTAATTGTTAGGATCATGATTTTGTATAATCTGGGGAATTAATTGTTTTTCTAGACACTGCACATTCATAAAGGATGACATCTCTTGTGTTTCTAGTTTGCAGGAATAATCTTAATTGACACCAATTATATTAAAGGCAAGTTATGACCAACCTAGATTGCATATTGAAAAGCTGAGACATTACTTTGCCAACAAAGGTCCGTCTAGTCAAGGCTATGGTTTTTCCAGTGGTCATGTATGGATGTGAGAGTTGGACTGTGAAGAAGGCTGAGCGCCAAAGAATTGATACTTTTGAACTATGGTGTTAGAGAAGACTCTTGAGAGTCCCTTGGACTGCAAGGAGATCCAACCAGTCCATTCTAGGTGTTCTTTGGAAGGACTGATGCTAAAGCTGAAACTCCAGTACTTTGGCCACCTCATGTGAAGAGTTGACTCATTGGAAAAGACTTTGATACTGGGAAGGATTGGGGGCAGGAGGAGAAGGGGATGACAGAGGATGAGATGGCTGGAAGGCATCACTGACTCGATGGACGTGAGTTTGAGTGAACTCTGGGAGCTGGTGATGGACAGGGAGGCCTGGCATGCTGCGATTCATGGGGTCGCTAAGGGTCGGACACGACTGAGTGACTGAACTGAACTGAACTGATATTAAAGGCACAGAGGAGCCTGGTGGGTTGCAGTCCATGGGGTCGCTAAGAGTCAGACACGACTGAGCGACTTCACTTTCACTTTTCACTTTCATGCATTGGAGAAGGAAATGGCAACCCACTCCAGTGTTCTTGCCTGGAGAATCCCAGGGACGGGGGAGCCTGGTGGGCTGCCATCTACGGGGTCGCACAGAGTCGGACACGACTGAAGTGATTTAGCAGCAGCAACAACAAACAATCGAATAAAATTAGGAAAACCCTCCCTTTATAACTAATAAAATATCTCAAATATACCTCTGGTAAAGCAGGCTGAATTGTGTTCTTTATGATTCATTCAAGATACTGAGTGACTTTAATTAAATCTCCATTTTTCAGTTACAACTCTCATATTCATATAAGATAATTCATATATAAAAATCATTTGTCCTATCATTTCTTATCTTCTCTACTTTTTATAATGAACTTAATTATTACCATCAGATATATTAAATTTTGAAACCATGATTTATATGCAAGTTCTTATATTAAATATTCATGTCAAGTTATTTTAATATTCTACACCAATCCTGATGTCAAGGGCATTCAGTTAGAGGCAATCACTAGTAAAAATCTGCATTAATGTTATTGATGCTTCTATGTTTTTAATATAGTAGCAGTAAATAATATTACCACCTACTGATGCAAAAGGAGTTAAATAAACCCTGAAAGAATATATACGATGTCATAAAAGACCCCCACTGCTAATGTCTTTGCTTCAGGAGGCTTGAGTCACAGGAATGTGTGATTTTGTGGTTAGACACACACTATGCAAGAGTGAGAAAGTGGCAGTGGAAAGAAAGGTACCTCATAAAAAATCTCTGCAAGAAGGCATCCAATCCTGACCTGGCATTTGACACCAGCCACTGAAAATTAACCAATATTTTAGAAATAGAATGGTAACTGAGATCTCTATAATGACTGTCCTAGGAAAGGTCAATTCACGGCCATTATATTCATCATCAGAAAACTCAAACAGTAATGCACAGCACTATGATGGTTATTTTGATTAAATATTACTGTATTAATAATTGTATGGAGTTTTAGGAGTATTCATAGGAAAGAGCTAGCCATTCTTTCATTCAAAAACTTATGCTCATTATTGACTAAAGGTTATTATATATGCTCCTCTAGGATACAAAATTTAAAGAGACATATATTCAACTTATAAATAGACAGTGTCCTAGTAGAAGTCTTTAAATTTTAGTAAAAATAGGTTGTGAACTTTAATGACAATTATGATACATATTTATGATCTAAAACTCCTATAATAATCTATTGAAGACAGAGATTATCTTCTAAATGAATTGAGGGAAAAAAAATAAAATAAAACCTCTGTTGAGAAGAAAAACCTGAGTGTGGATATTAATATGTGGGAAGAACCTGTTAAAAAAGAATAAATAACATGGGTTGGTGGTGTGACAAAAAATAGGGGTAAGCACTGATTCAGGCAAAACTTCTTTCCAGAGTCTGTTCTGTCTTTTCCTAGTAACATCATCAGAAGCAAGTCAAAACCTCAGGTTCCTTGGCTGTATAAAGCTGAGGATTAAATAATGCTCATCTTGTATAACAGCAGTTTCACATAATATATGGGACAGGGTCTACCACAGAGTCTGGCACCTATCAGTTAGCCAACATAACATTGCTTTCTTCCTAGAATGAAGGAAGTGGGAAAATGTTACATGCATGGGGAATACAAATAGATCAACTTTCAGGGAGCATCTGGCACATGACAAAACACAGTAAAGAATAAGACTGGAAAGGGAGGCTGGTACTAGGGCTTGTAAACTCCTGCTCAAATGACAAGCTGACATTTGGATTTTATTCTCTCAAAAATCCTTGATGAAGAAATTCATGTAATATGGCAGCACTATCCCCAGGAGAAATCATAGGGAAAGTGTCTAAAGGCTGAGAGATGAGGAAGCTGCTATCCACAAATAAGGTAATGAGGTTCTAGCACAGTGCATCCTAAAAAATATCAAATAAATGCCTAGTTTGTCAAACACTTTTTAAAAAAGGGTCTTCAGGTTTTGTCTTTTGTGATTCAGGCTAGGATTTCCCACTTCACGCTTAAAAATCCCAAACTTTCAATAAGTACCAGAGAATATTGAGGAATTTATTTTGTGCATGATAAAAGCCTGATCTTGGAGAAGGAAATGGCGACCCACTCCAGTATTCTTGCCTGGAGAATCCCTTGGGCAGAGGAGCCTGGCTAGCTACAGTCCATGGGGTCACAAGGGTCAGACACGACTTAGTAACTAAACCACCACCACAAGTTAAGATAAAAGAAACAAGAACGAAAAACCAAAAAACTTTTCCCTCTTCTTTCTGGAGACAGAGACTCTCTTTCAGTTCTCCTTCCTTGAAGTGGGGAAGGATATGCATCCAATATGAATAGAATTTTGCTTCTCAGCAACTCTCTTTCTTCTTATCATTTCTCCAACTCATATTTTTCTCATAATCTACTTTATCCCATGGCACCATTTTTTCCCACCAGATATCATGATAATATTGTTCAGTCTGGCACATTGCTATGGTCACACATTTTCTCTGCCTGACACAGGCATAACAATTACTCATTGACTTTCTACAAAACAACTCTGAAAAAGACAAAAAATTTACAATATTCAGTTGTCAATGGAATATCTAATAATGTGTCGGTTCTTTATAGATATATATGGGGCAGCTCTTTGAGGTTAGATGCAATGACTTTTGTTTGTAGTCTTATTATTTGCTGCTATGTTGTTTTCCTATCCCCTATGTAAGTCAAGTGAAGTGAAAGTCTCTCAGTCACGTCTGACTCTTTGCGATCCCATGGACTATACAGTCCAAAGAATTCTCAAAGACAGAATAATGGAGTGGGTAGCCATTTCCTTCTCCAGGAATCTTCCCAACCCAGGGATCGAACCCAGGTATCCCACATTGCAGGCGGATTCTTTACCATCTGAGCCACCATGTAAGCCCATCCATTCCATCTCAGTTGAATCTGATTCTTAGAAGAAGGACTAATGTTATGGTCATCAGAACCTAAACAATGTAGATAATATTTGCACAGGGCTTTCAGAAATTCTGGAATCCATAATAATGAAAAGGATCAACAGAAGAAAAGATTAGTAGAATAGTCACAGAGGTTGTTATATCCCTACATAGGGGATTATATATATATATATATATATATATATATAAAATATATATTATATACACACACATATATTATATATATATAAATGGTATAAGAGGATATAAATGGTATACAAATGGTATGCAAAACCCATTCAAAAATAAATTCTTCATTTTAGGTATTTTAAGTGAAATTGATATAAATTAAAATTCACAGATGTGTTAAAACTTGTAGTGGAACATTGTAACCTGATATTTATTTATTAGATCCCTAGGGGAGCTAATGTGTATATGTATATATATACAGGGATATAACAAACTACAAATATATATAATAAACCACAAATCCCTATGTAGGGATATAACAAACTCTGAGGCTATTCTACTAAACTTTTCTTCTTTTAATCCTTTTCATTATTATATATTTCAGAACTTCTGAAAGCCCTGTGTAAATATTATCTAAATTTTTAAAATTCTAATGACCATAACATTAGTCCTTCTTCTAAGAACCACACTGAACTGAGATGGAATAGTCCTAGAAGACTAAATACGATTTTTGAGAGCTAACAAATCAAAATTTAAAGTCACTAGTCATGATTATGGAAATTTTGGATTATTAGAAAATTTCTCTGTGGCACTTCAACTGTCAAGAAATTTCTTCAGCCTGTTGCATCAGAGGAACCAGAAAATTATTATTTATGGCAATACTTACATAGGTTACTTAGATGAAAAGTAAAGGAATTCATATATTCAGAGTAATTATTCATCAAATCTTCAAATGGTATGCAAAACCCATTCAAAAATAAATTCTTCATTTTTAGGTATTTTAATTAAAATTGATATAAATTAAAATTTACAGATGTTTTAAAATTTGTAGTGGAACATCATAACCTGATATTTATTTCCATTTTTAAAATCATAATTTAGAGAAATCTAGTTTTATAAGGTTCTTCTAAACCAATTTCACTGATTTTTAAGTATAAACTATGCAATTAAATGCTAAGTGTGATTAAAGACACAACACACTTGAAGATATCTGCAATGTCAGTACAGAGTTATGGTGCTTTTTAGCATTAAAGCTTTTTTTGCACATCTAATATATTTTCTTTGCAAATGTGATGGAAATATTTAATTGCTTCATTTAGTAGTTATCAGATAACTTTAGATGGCTTTGAACATGAATAGATATTAGGGTTATGAGCTATAAGTTATAACAGTATAGTGTACTTCTCAGAAAGTAAAAGTGTTAGTTGCTCAGTGGTGTTGACTTTTTGTGGCCCCATAGACTCTAGCCTGCCAGTCTCCTCTGTCCATGGAATTCTCCAGGCAAGAATACTGGAGTGGGTAGCCATTTACTTCTCCAGGGGATCTTCCTGACCCAGGGATAGTACTTGGGTCTCCTGCAATGCAGGTAGATTCTTTACTGTCTGAGTCACTAATGAAAAACATCTGATCAACAAAGATTTACTTAGCACTTATGACGTATTCAAGTCTTAGTCTAAAAATATGAATGAATTACATAAACAGTTTCATTTCATAAATTTTCATGTTTTCAGTGTTAACTTAGATAAAAATAAACACAAACACACACACACAAAATAACCCACATTGTTATCAGTCCTTAGATTGTGACAAGCATTCTATTTTCAGATAGTACCATTGGATGGTGGAATGATGGAGAAGAACAAATTTCAATACTTTTTTCTTAAATTTTAGAACAACTCTGTTAAATAGAAGCCAGAGTCAAACACATCAAAAAATCATGTGTTTATTAAAATATAATTCAGGAATTATTTATATTCCCAAGATTTTGAGAGAAGAGTACAGTCAATTATACTTTGGTGACTATTACACTTTTAATAGGGCTTCCCTGGTGACTCAGATGGTAAAGAATCCACCTGCAATGCGGGAGATCTGGATTCAGTCCCCAGGTTGGGACTAAGCCCTGGAGAAGGGAATGGCTACCTACTTCAGCATTCTTGCCTGCAGAATTCTACGGACAGAGGAACCTGGCAGGCTACAGTCCATGGGGTTGCAAAGAGTCGGACACAACTGAGTGACTTTCACTTTCTTAATAGTTGTATTTTCTAAAATGAAATAAAAATAAACTCTATTCAACAATGTATCCATCGTGAAAAGTTAGAATATAGTGATTATAAGAAATGAATATCTGTAGAAGTGTATTCTCTTTTAATGTTAAAAAATGCAAGAGAAATAAAGCTGAAAACATATTTTTGTAGGTATATGTTAATATAAACAATGTAATTGATGGGCAGAGAGATAAGAGAAGGGTCATAGAGGTAATTTTTTGTCAAATATACTAATTAAACATATTTTCTATTTGTTTCTGAATTCTAAAAATGTTCACTGGAAATCAGAAATTATTCTTTTGATTTTCTCCCTTAGGTTTTCTTTAATAGTGGAAATCAAATAATTTAAAAGGCAATTTGAACTTCTACTTTTCATTTGGCTAGGCATTTTGTTGAGAAGAGTAAAAAATGTATTATGAAAAGAAAGATATTACACTAGATATTTTCCTTTCCTCATTAATTTTAAAGTAATTGCAAGAGTAAAAGCCATGCCTATTGTGCATGTCTGAAAAGAATCAAGGAAGATCCAATTACAAACTGGTATGTTTTCAACACACAGAGCTTTGCATAGTTTATTCAGGTATACCTCCAAAAGGAAATATCTCTTTGATTTTGTTAAATCAACATCAGGTTTCATTTAAGCCAGTAATTTTCAAATATATTTATATCATCTATTGGCATTTGGTGCTTTTTTGTTTATAATTCCTAGGTACACATATAAAATTTTGACGCTAAAGATGAACAATTCATTGGGTACATGATCATTTGTACAGTTAAAGGTAAAGTGTTCATCAAGGACATTAGAGTGGAGTACCAATATGGTTAATAGAATAATTATACTATAAATGCTAGGATCCAAATGTGTAAGTCTCTGCAGGCAGCACTTCTTTCTAGATCCCTGGAAAGGGTGTGATATATTTTGATTAAAATTATAGATAAAAATGTATTTTGCGCACTAGACTATTTTTCTGTATTACTGAATTTTAAACTTCTCCTCAGTAGTTTGAAATATAAAGATTAAAATTACATAATATATATGAATAAGGAACACAAAAGTATATTTCATGCTTAGGTGTTCATAAAGAAAAATGCAGATATGCATATCCTGATGTTAATATATATAATGATAAATTACATATAAAACATGTATGTATATTTTATATATGTGTGTGATATAACATAAAATTAAATCCACTTATTTCATTCTCTTTCTCCTAACATACATATATAGATCCATTTATGTTTTTTTCCTAACTATTTTGACTGTACTTTAATTATTTGTGGTACTTGGAGCTTTTTTTAACTAAATGAAATTAAATTCTTTCACCATTATATTTCACATTACTATAATGTATCTCTAAAAATTATAATATTTTATAATAAGTCAAGGCTATAAACTTACTTATGAAATAGAAAAAAAATAAGAGGGCTGCCTTAGGTGTGAAAAGACACTCAATTTCATGAAAATGTGTTATTTTAAAGGCTACATGTAAAAACTTTCATAATTAAATAAAATTAATTTATTAACAAACTAAATCAACATTACTTTATTCACTTTAATTGAAAGTAAAACAAAGAAAATTGCCTCTGAGTATTTACAATTTAAAAAAATCAGAGTATTTAAATATTTAATCATTTTAATTATTTTAATCATTTTAATCATGTTGAATTATTTAATCATTTTATTAACTTTAATGTGATTTTTAAGATCTTTCAATACAATTTATAATTATTCACAAAGAGCTTGAATAATATAATAACATGAGCAAGTAAACTGAGAAATAAAATATTCAAGAAATAAATTTTCAAGAAAATATTTTCTAAAAATGTATAGTATGTTAGTACCAAATAAAGCAAAAACAAGTACCTAACTGTCATTATTCAGGCTCAGATTCTATTCTTAAATGCTTAACAAATATAAATATTTGTATCTATAAATATTATTATAGCAAAATAATTCCAAAATAAAGAGAAAATTATTAAAGTCAATTCTCAGCTTCTATGTCAATGAAAAGTTATCCTTGGTGAAATAATTAAAGTTGTGGATTTTCGGTTTACTCGGGTTGGGAATATAATTTTAAGCATCAAATACTTTTCTGTAGTATTTTTGTCATAATTAGTCAAAGTTCAAGAAATTTACATCAAAATATGCTTCTAATTTTCTCACCTTGCTTCTTACATCTCTTAACCTCATTAAATGTGATAAAATAAAATTTCATGAGTGAAATTTTGAAAGCAGTAAACCTATGAAAAATTAAAAGGTAGGGAATTCATTCCTAACCAACACACAGCATTCAGTAGACAAAAAGGATATATTAATAAATTAGCATTTAAAAAATAACTGGGTATGTTATATCATAAAGATTTTAAAAGCAAAGAGGAAAAATATTTGCAACACTTATCATAGGAGCTAATCTCTCTAATTATGAAGGGCTTATAGAAATTTAGAAGCAAAAGGCAACCAAATGATTTAAGAAAAAGCAAAAATCATTTATAGAAACACATTGAAAACGAAATACAGAATTGTACTCTCTCATTCACAATTAGAGAAATGTAGGTTAAAAGTAAACTGAAAGTATTAAAAAATATTAGATACTGTCCTAGACAGCATTTTTTCTGGTTATCACCATATTTTATAGTAAGAAATCCTTTACTACTCCCTCCAGAATATTCCTTTTTATTTCTGCTCATATTGGTTCCTAGAGAATCCATATATGAGATCTACTTCTTCTATATACATTCCTCAGATAATACATAATACCTAGAGAATTGTGTTTGACTCTATTTTAGTTTCTTTTTAATTGCTAGTAAAGGATCTCTATTAATTCAAAATCATAGCAAAACTTAAGGATGTACAGATATTTCTCCTGGCTTTAGTTTTTCATCTCTCACATGGAATATACTATCGGTTCAGTTCAGTTCAGTTCAGTTACTCAGTGGTGTCCGACTCTTTGCGACCCTATGAATCTCAGCACGCCATTATACTGATGAAAATCATCAGTTCAAGATTCATCTTTTTATCTATTCAGATGATACTTATAGGGTGCTATCTGGAGTTGAATTAAGTCTCACCTACCTCAACTCCCCACAAAAAGATATACCGAAGTCCTAAACTTAGTTCTTAGAGTGTGATCTTCTTTTAAAATAGAGTTGTTACAGATATAATTAGTTAAAATGAGGTCATAGTAGAGTAGGGTGGGTCCCTAATCCAACATGACTGGTGTCTTTGTACAAAGACAGCTATATGGAGATCAGAAACACAGGAAGAAAGCCATGTGAAGACAAGGACTAGAGTGATCCATCTACAAGCCAAGGAAGGCCTGGGGCTGTAGAGGCAGGGAGAAGGAAAGATCCACCCCCTAGAGACTTCCAAGGGATTATGGTGATTGCCAATACCTTGATTTTTGGACTTCCAGCTCCAAAAACTGTGAGAAGATAAACATTTGTTGCTTTATACAAACAAAAAAGCATAGTTCAATATCACCTGCTATTTTTTAATTTGGAAAAACATTCAAAGATTTGATAAAACCCTGTCCTCTATTTATTTTCCGTGGGGATGGTCTTGATCCCTGTCTCCTGTACAATGTCACGAACCTCTGTCCATAGTTCATCAGGCACTCTATCTATCAAATCTAGTCCCTTAAATCTATTTCTCACTTCCACTATATAATCATAAGGGATTTGATTCAGATCATACCTGAATGGTCTAGTGGTTTTCCCTACGTTCTTCAATTTAAGTCTGAATTTGGCAGTAAGGAGTTCATGATCTGAGCCACAGTCAGCTCCCAGTCTTGTTTTTGCTGACTGTCTAGAGCTTTTCCATCTTTGGCTGCAAAGAATATAATCAATCTGATTTCAGTGTTGACCATCTGGTGATGTCCATGTGTACAGTCTTCTCTTGTGGTGTTGGAAGAGGGTGATTGCTATACCAGTGCGTTCTCATGGGATGTACCAGTGCGTACATCATGAGAAACGCTGGGCTGGAAGAAGCACAAGCTGGAGTCAAGATTGCCAGGAGAAATATCAATAACCTCAGATATGCAGATGACACCACCCTTATGGCAGAAAGTGAAGAGGAACTAAAAAGCCTCTTGATGAAAGTGAAAGAGGAGAGTGAAAAAGTTGGCTTAAAGCTCAACATTCAGAAAACTAAGATCATGGCATCTGGTCCCATCGCTTCATGGGAAATAGATGGGGAAACAGTGGAAACAATGTCAGAATTTATTTTCTTGGGCTCCAAAATCACGGCAGATGGTGATTACAGTCATGAAATTAAAAGATGCTTACTCCTTGGAAGAAAAGTTATGACCAACCTAGATAGCATATTCAAAAGCAGAGACATTACTTTGCCAACAAAGGTCCATCTGGTCAAGGCTATGGTTTTTCCAGTGGTTATGTATGGATGTGAGAGTTGGACTGTGAAGAAAGCTGAGTGCCAAAGAATTGATTCTTTTGAACTGTGGTGTTGGAGAAGACTCTTGAGAGTCCCTTGGACTGCAAGGAGATCCAACCAGTCCATTCTAAAGAAGATCAGCCCTGGGTGTTCTTTGGAAGGAATGATGCTAAAGCTGAAACTCCAGTACTTTGGCCACCTCATGCAAAGAGTTGACTCATTGTAAAAGACCCTGATGTTGGGAGAGATTGGGGGCAGGAGGAGATGGGGATGACAGAGGATGAGATGGCTGGGTGGCATCACCGAGTCAATGGACATGAGTTTGAGTGAACTCCAGGAGATGGTGATGGACAGGGAGACCTGGCGTGCTGCAATTCATGACGTCGCAAAGAGTTGGACACGACTGAGTGACTGAACTGAACTGAACTGTCCTCTATTACATAGGCCATGAGACACATAGCATTAGAGCCAAGAAATGTTGGCAAACATTGCCAGTGGTAATGCCAAATGGAACATCCTGAATGGATGATAATTTGATTTCAACCAGAAAATTACAGACGTATTTACCTTTTGAACTGGGAATTGTACTCTTGGAAGTTCATCCTGCAGAGATGCATTACAGATATAACATAGGTTCTTCACTGTGGCATTGTTTGTAAAAACAAAAGTCTGGAAATCACCCTCTAGCAATAAGGAAAAACTAAATAAGCTGTTGTACAGCCTCAGAAAATAATGATCTGAAAATTTTACAAATAAAATGAAAGTTCTATATGTTCTGTGGAAGTGATCTCTTCTTGATTTATTTCTTTAGGTGTACTTTTTAATTAAACTGCAATATCAGATCAAAAAAATTTGTCAGTCTGAAGAAAATTTTCTGGGTTCAGTTTGAAAAAAAATATAAGGAAGATAGCAAGTCTAAAAACATAAATCTAGCTAACATTTCTAGGACTTAAAAGTGAATGCCCCCATATTTTCTTAAAGAAACTTAGATCTCATGTGAAAAAAATAGGTAGCCCTTCTGAGTGCCTTTTATGACTTAACTATTTGTATATTCTTTCCTATTCATACTGCTTACTTCTACTCAAAAATATGTTCCCTCAGATCCAAATTTTAAGCACCAGGAGCAGCAGTCTAATTAGTTATTAATAGTATAGAATCTATCAATTTGATTTGAAACTATCAACATAAATTAAAATGACTAGGCAGATTTTTAATTATGTCAGTCAAAAAGTTTAAAAATCTATTGTCCAAACTAAATTCCAAATTGATCACTAAGTGAAATACCCATCATAAGCTGATTACTGTTGGTTAGGTATGTTCAAAATATCTGTTTTAAATTTAGCCCTATTAAAGTTATCTAAGTTCAATCATCAGGACAGAACATCTGATCAATTTGTTGTGATGACAGTGGTTAGCATTCATGTCTGAATTATCATTGTAAAAACTAATAAATTGGCCAGTAGACATAATTTCAAATTATTGAGTTACAATTATGAGGCATGATAATGCTATTCATTTTTGAATACACATATATATTCTGTTTCTAGAATAGAAATTTCAGTAGAAAAATAGTGTACTCAGAATGAGGAAGAGTTCTTATGCTAAAGATAAATATATTTCCAAGTAATTTATACTAAAAATGTCTATAAGGAGAGGTTACTCATTTAAAGTGAAAACTTACTGTCTTGTCATGGGGAAGGAGAACAAGCAACTTAAGCACTTCTTGGAACTTTCTCTACAATAATGATAAATATCTTGAATAATCTAATTATTTTCACTAAAGATGATCTTAAAATACTTAGAGTAATTGACTACACTTTCCCTATAAAAATCACTCATGGGGTCTGTTATCATGGTATTAGCAACCAAAATGTTACAACTACAGAATTTTCTAGAGGTTATTCAGTAGATAAACACAGATACTGATTCTTCCTGTACATAATTGCAACCCTTGGGGTATGTGGAGCATTATTATTTAATTATTCAAATAAGTTCCTTGATTTGGATCAGAATTACATGAAAAATCACCATTGAAATTTTCAAAGTATACATTGTGAACCAGTTATCTGCCAAAGGGAGCTGGGGTAGGATAGGGAAGGGAGAATACATTCAGTGAACATATAAGGTTTTTTTTAATTTTTTTCCTGGCTTATCTTTCTGGCTTTATCTCTTGTCATTTCACCCAATTAACTATGTTTCTAGTCAGATTTTTTGATGCAACTTTAAATATGCCAGGCTTTTGTATTACATCATGTTGATGATACAAGACAAACCTGTTTTACTGAAGGACATGAAAAATGCAATGAGTCACTGTCCCCTAAACCTATCCAAACCAAATCCATATCAAAAGAATGAGTTTGAATCTTATCTTTTACACAACTCTCAAAAGTACTAGTATATACTAAGTCTGTTCTCTGAAGCACAAAATATAGCATTTTACATTATTCTATATTGTTTTTTCCAAAGTATACTAAACTTCCCCCATCACATACAGAGTTAGTTAAGCATGTTGTATCAGTCATGTCTTATGTCATACAAAGATAATTTGACAGTTAACACTCCTTGTTATGTAGTTGTTACCCAGAAACAGGCTAATTTATTGATAGAAGCTGATGTAAAAGGACCACTAACCAGAATTCCCTTCAAGGAAGGACATATAGTCCCAGCACCTGAGAGTGCCGCTGGCAGACTGCTGCTGCTGCTGCTAAGTCGCTTCAGTCCTGTCCGACTCTGTGCGACCCCATAGACGGCAACCCACCAGGCTCCCCCGTCCCCGGGATTCTCCAGGCAAGAACGCTGGAGTGGGTTGCCATTTCCTTCTCCAATGCAGGAAAGTGAAAAGCGAAAGTGAAATAGCTCAGTCGTGTCCGACTCTTAGCAACCCCATGGACTACAGCCTACCAGGCTACTCTGCTTCTGCCAAATCATCTTTCAAAGATTTCCTTAGCTGCACAAAGCCATTTCATTTAAATCTACCCCCCTTCCAGGTCTATCCACCTCTAGACTTGCATGCCCACTTGGGGCAACCTTGATGGTTAATTTTAGCTCCAGAACTATTAAAGGAGGCCAAACAAGGCTGTTATCAAGCCTGAATCAGAGCTTCATTTCTCTCTGTCCAATCCTGCTTTCTCCTCCCCACTCGACCATAGTCATTAATCTAGAGTACTTCCTAAGAACATGTTGCACACTAAATTCCATCTCCAAGTATCCTTCTGGGGATCCGTCCAGTAACATAAAGTATTTGAAGATAAACTAAGCAATAATTTGCTTTCAGCCAAATCTTGTAGACTTTTCAGATATAGCTAAGACATCACATTTGGAGTGCCCACCAACGTAGCTGAGAAATTTGGTTTGTTCACAAAATATTTACTGTCTCCTACTTTATGCCAGGAACTAGAGCAATGAGATCAAATTGCCAACATCCACTGGATCATAGAAAACTTAAGAGAATTCCAAAACCTGTTTTACAGACTGTTGTTAGATTCAACACGGTAAGATACACAAAACTCTGGCACTTGTAATAAATACACTGTCATTGTTGAAACACCATTGCCTTAGAACAGTCTCTTGGGCAGTCTGAGTACAGACATTAACCACTTAAATTTGCCTTAGGGTTGTAATACTAGTAAAATAAAACTGGGATTTAAGAAAAGACACTCAGCCAGAGATTTTTGACTATGAGTCTGCACTTCAGAGGGATTACAAATCCCCAGATATTGAATAAAAATCATGATTGAATATACATGTATGTGCACTTTTTCTGAGCAAAGAGTCTATAGCTTTCATCAGTTTTTCAAAGGAATCTCTGAACTGAAAAAATGATAAGAACTCCTGAAGACTTTTTATTTCTGGCTACAAAGAAAATATTAAAAAAAAAAAAAAAAAGATGAGCCATGCTAATTTCAGTTACATTCATCCCCGTGCTAAGGAAATAGTCTTTGAGTGACCAGGTACACAAAAATGTAATTCCTCATTCTTCATTTTTTTTCAAAGTTAGGTAAATTTATTGTGTTAACATGTAGATTCCTTCTTCCAAGAGTCATACAGTTGTAAAATCTCTTCTTCCACCTTATTAATTGTTATAAATCTATAATATATGAAAACAATGAGCATAATAAATATTTTTTGAGATCATAACACTAACATTGGCAGTACCACTGCCAGCCAGGCCTCCAACCTTAGACAGTTTATATTGGGTGTATTATTTCCCATAAAACTTCTCCTATACTTAAATCAAAAAAATAACTCTGAGCTAACTATTTCCAATATTAAAAATTTTTAAACTATGAAGAAAGTCATAGAAAGGTAGACACTACCATTTCTCAAAATAGATGCTTCTGGCTCTTCTTCTTTCCATGTGTAGAAGACAAAGTCATAAGCTCTAGCAGCAGGAGGTAAAGAATCCTCCTGCGATACAAGAGTTGCAGGTTTGATCCCTGGGTCAGGAAGATCCCCTAGAGGAGGAAATGGCAACCCATTCCAGTATTCTTGCTTGAAAAATCCCATGGACAGAAGAGTCTGGTGGGCTAGAGTACTAAGTGTTGCAATGAGTTGGACATGAATGAGCTACTAAACAGATACAATTCTCAATAAGCAATCACTGATTTCCAAAAGTCATCTAATGTTGTTCCTTATGAGTGAAGATTTCTCCAAAAGAATGAGCTTAAGTTAAAGGGTACATATTTTTTGGTTTTGCTTTAATAAAACTATTGATGAAAAACAATGCTACAGGGAGCTCTTCTAGGATTTCTAAATTCCTTACAGAACTTCCAATTTATTATGACAGATTAAGTACATGCATTTTCTTTGCTCCGTTCCAAGATTTCACTAAAATTATGAGTGAAAACATTAAAAAGATAAAAATCAAAAGACCAAGAAATGGGAGAGGGAATAACAAGGTAAAAAAAAAAATCAAAGAATTTCATGGAAATGGAGGTAATAAAGTTAAGAAAGCAAAATGGCAAGTGCCTCCAAAGGGAGATGCCAAGAATACAATAGCCAATTCATCCAGTAAAAATTAGGGATGATATTAAAACTTGAGATATTTAGTGCTACAGATAGTGAAGGTGAATAATGGAACACAGAAATAATATTTAAAATTTGTATACAGAACAATTAAACACTCTGGTCTTCTCCTTATTTGGAGACCATTCTGGCAAGAAACTAGAAGTTTTTAAATGGAGAAACGGAACCAAAACACATTGCCTTTAAGTATACCAGGCACAGTAGAAATTGGAGGACAGAAGCCTTGCTAACAAAAGGTCTATCTTTTTCTTGTTTGCATGTTTGTTTTACATCTACATAGTGAACAAAACTACGTGTAATCGTCTCCAAGGATGTACAGCCAGGTGTATAATTTTGCCAGAAACCACTGATAGATTCTCTCTGCAAAGATAAATGGCCCCATAGTGGGTAATTCAAACAAACAGTCATATCCCCACTCACAGGAGAGCTCACATCACCAGATGCTACAGAGTGAATATCTGTGTCCTTCAATATTCCTATGCAAGGTCTTAGGAGGTGGGGCTTTTGGTAGGTGATTATGTCATGAGGGCAGTGCTCTCATGAATGAGATTAGTGTCTTTGTGAAAGAGACCTTGGAGAGCTCCCTCATCCTTCCTGCCATATGAAGACACAAGAAGAGAATAACTGTTTATAAATCAGAAAGCAGGCTTTCATCAAATACCAAATCTCTCTGTGCTCTGATCTTGCACTTTTCAGCCTGAGGAAAAAAAAAAATTCTGTTGCTTATAAGATTCGTAGTCTGTGGTATTCTGTTATACCAGAAAACAAAGAAACCAAAAAGAGAACTTTCAGGAGGAGACAATTAAGGGAAAAGGAAAAATATTTAAAAATTAATATCCTGACACATGAGAATATATTTTGTATTCATCAACAAATAACAGTTCTTATTTCCTTTTTTAAATGATAGGAAAAAGCAAACAATCATAAAAAAGCTCTTGGAAATTAAAAGTATAATATATGATATTCTTTAAAATAAAACAAATAATTAGAAGGTAAAGTCAGGAAAATTTTCAGAAAATAAAAAATATATATAAACTTGGAAAATTTGAGCAGAAAGATTTGAAAATTAGCAGCTGATTGACCAATAAGAATCCCAGAAGAAAGAGGGGATAAAGATATCAAAATAATAATATTATCAAAGATGCCATGGGGAAAAATGACAAACTGATAGATACAAGTTTCTAGATTCAAAGGGTCTTTCAAGAGCTCAGTACAATGAATTAAAAAAATAAAAGTCTCAAGGTTCATCACTTGAAAATTCTGAGAACAGCACAGCTATATTCCTACTGTTAGTGTTCCATCAGATTGCCATTATTGTTCAAGTGGCTTTATTTAGTTTAGTTTTTGGATTGAACTATTACAAAAGGGCTTCCCTGGTGGCTCAGACAGTAAAAGAATCTGCCCACAATTCAGGCAACCTGGGTTCGATCCCTGGGTTGGGAAGATTCACTGAGAAGAGAATGGCTACCCACTCCAGTATTCTTGCCTGGAGAATTCCATACACATAGGAGCCTGGTCAGCTCTGTGCATGGGGTCACAAAGAGTCAGACAAGACCAAGCAATTATGACTTTCACTTTCTTTAACTATTACAGAATATCGCACTTATAAAGAAATAGTTTCTACTTTCTCCAACTATCTATCCATTAGTTTATATTAATAACATTTTTATGATGTCTCCTTGACAAACTGTAGATCGAGCTTCACAGTCTAATACATAGGTCATTTGATGTTGTGATGGCAAATTAAAAATGCCAGTTATCTGGGATGAAATGGAATTATATTATTATTCTATGTAAAGTGTTATATAGTAATCAACACCCTGAGAAACAAAAATATGATTTGAGAGTCAGCTTATATAAATATAGTGGGTCATGTATTTCTTCAAAACAATTGAGCTTCTACCTATTTTTGTTTGTTTCATGTTTCTTTTTTGTTTCATATGAGACTGATTTTGTTCTTACTAACAGGTAAATTTTATCTTGAAATTACGCCATTGCTGCTAAGTCACTTCAGTCGTGTCCGACTCTGTGCAACCCCATAGACGGCAGCCCACCAGGCTCCCCCGTCCCTGGGATTCTCTAGGCAGGAACACTGGAGTGGGTTGCCATTTCCTTCTCCAATGCATGAAAGTGAAAAGTGAAAGTGAAGTCGCTCAGTTGTGTCCGACCCTCAGCGATCCCGTGGACTGCAGCCTACCAAGCTCCTCCATCCAAGGGATTTTCCAGGCAAGAGTACTGGAGTGGGGTGCCATTGCCTTCTCAAATTATGCCATTATTCCCTATCAAATACCAAATGTTTCCTAAGTTTAGGCCCTTGAGAAGAGAAATCCAAATGATAAACATCACTTAGTAATCCACCAAGGGGGCTTCCCAGGTGGCTCAGTGGTAAAGAATCCACCTGTCAATAGAGGGTATGCAGGAGGTGTGGGTTTGATCCCTGGGTCAGGAAGATCCCTTGGAGTAGGAAATGGCAACCTGCTCCAGTATTCTTGCCTGGAAAATTCCATGCATGGGGGAGCATGGTGGGTATAGTCCACAGGCACAAAGAGTTGGATATGACTGAACAACTGAGCCTGTACACAATCCACCTTCGTCCCCGAATACTTTATGGTCTAATGCTGATTTGTAAGTCAAATAGTTTAGGTGTATGCCAGTGTTCACATTCAGCCTTATCAATCTTGTGACACAAAGAGACCTTGTAACGTAATATCTCATCACCAAAAGGACAGTTAGATAACACAGGATCATGCTTCAAAAATGGCTTAGTTGGCAAATACATATTTTAAACAGACTGCGTGTTTCACTAAAATATCAGAACTGTCTTTCATCAAGTCTTGATTAGCTGACTGTTAACCTTGAACCAACAGTGACATGCTTGGAATGCATTTCATTTAAGGTGATGAAAATAACATCTTGTTATTACTAACAGGCTCCTGAAAACCTTCATTTACTATCCACGTAATAGCAATGTGGCATATACATTACACTTCAGAAATTGAAACATTACTGTATCTATTTGAATTGCTAATGGGAAAAAGAGACAAGCTAAGAAAATCCTTAAATAATAGGAAGTCCTTAAATACAGCCTTTCATTTTCTTATTGTGAAAAGTTGGCATTAATTATGCAAATCTCTGTGCTAAAGTATGCTTTAAAGTTTGATGCTCTTTGTTGCTTTATTACCATGATGAATGAAAAAATAACTTATTCAACACACCTGGATCACAGTTATCAGATTTTACATTGTTGTTGTTCAGCCACTAAGTCGTGTCTGACTCTTTGTGATCCCATGGACTGCAGCACTCCAGGCCTCCCTGTCCTTCATTATCTCCTGGAGTTTGCTCAAACTTCACTTAGCAGTGTCTGACTCTTTGCGACCCCATGGATATATAGTCCATGGAATTCTCCAGGCCAGAATACTGGAGTGGGTAGCCTTTCCCTTCTCCAGGGGATCTTCCCAACCCAGAGATCGAACCCAGGTCTCCCACATTGTAGGCAGATTCTTTACCAGCTGAACCACAAGGGAAGCCCAAGAATACTGGAATGGGTAACCTATCCCTTCTCCAGGGGGTCTTCCCAACCCAGGAATTGAGCCGGTGTCTCCTACATTGCAGGCAGATTCTTTACCAGTTGAGCTACAAGGGATGCCTCATGTCCTTTGAGGGATGGCAAACCACTCCAGTATTCTTGCTTCCAGAATACCATGAACAGTGTGAAAAAGCCAAAAGATGACACCAGAATATGAGCCCCCCCAGGTTGGTAGGTGTTGGAGGAAAAATGGAGGAATATCTCCAGAAAGAATGAAGAGGCTGAGCCAAAGCAGAAACAATGCTCAGTTGTGGATATCTCTGGTGGTGAAAATAAAGTCCGATGTTGTAAAGATTTTACATAAATGGTTTCTTTTCTGTTTCTCTGATATTGTTTTAAAAAGTTCAAGCTAATCAGAGTCTCCTAAAAGGGATACAATATTTCATGATTAAAAATGGGCAATGTTGCATAAGCCTTGTAGTAAAGTAAATATGAAGTTTACTGGAGGGACAGTCTGTACTTCATCTTTATTCATACTAGAACATGGTACACTGTTAAACCTACAGATAAATGACTTTGGAAGGATACCTTGAGATTGTGGTTAATCTACAACTTAATAGCAATCTCAGATAGACCCTCTGAAATTGTGAAATATCAAAATACTCACTCACTACCCAGCTCACTGCAATATCTACCCTGAAGTTCTAATCTGTAAGTTTCAGTTCAGTTCAGTTTAGTCGTTCAGTCATGTCTGACTCTTTGCGACCCCATGAACCACAGCATGCCAGGCCTCCCTGTCTATCACCAGATCCCGGAGTCCCTCAAACCCATGTCCATTGAGTTAATGATGCCATCCAAACATTTCATCCTCTGTCGTCCCCTTCTCCTCCTGCCCTCAGTCTTTCCCAGCATTAGGGTCTTTTTCAATGAGTCAGCTCTTTGCATCAGGTGGCCAAAGTATTGGAGTATCAGCCTCAACATCAGTGCTCCCAATGAACACCGAGGACTGATCTTTAGGATGGATTGGTTGGATCTCCTTGCAGTCCAAGGGACTCTCAAGAGTCTTCTCCAACACCACAGTTCAAAAGCATCAATTCTTCTGTGCTCAGCTTTCTTCACAGTCCAACTCTCACATCCATACATGACCACTGGAAAAACCATTTAAATTGGATATATTTAAATGTAGATGGTGGTGGATAATTTCCTCTGGACAACAGATGAAACATTAAATAAAGGGATGCTAACTGGTTAATAACAATCCTGTTTGCTTAGCAGTAGCAGTGCAAAGACTTTGTGCTTTATTAGGAAAGTGTTTACTCATTTTCAGTGAGAAAACTCTGCCAACACAATTCAGTTCAGTTGTTCAGTCATGTCCGAATCTTTGTGATCGCCCATAGACTGCAGCATGCCAGGCTTCCCTGTCCATCACTACTTCCTAGAGCTTGCTCAAACTCATGTCCATCGAGTCGGTGATGCCATCAAACCATCTCCTCCTCTGTCGTCCTCTTCTCCTCCTGCCTTCAATATTCCTTAGCATCAGAGTATTTTCCAATGAGTCAGATTTTTGCATCAGGTGGCCAAAGTATTGGAGTTTCAGCTTCAGCTCAGTCCTTCCAAGGAATATTCAGGGCTGAGTTCCTTTAGGCATCAATTCTTTGGTGCTCAGCTTTCTTTACAGTCCAACTCTCACATCCATGCATGACTACTGGCAAAACCATAGCTTTGAATGGATGGACCTTTGTTGGCAAAGTAATGCCTCTGCTGTCTAGGTTGGTCATAGCTTTTCTTCCTAGGAGCAAGCGTCTTTTAATTTCATGGCTGAAGTAACCATTGGCAGTGATTTTGGAACCCAAAACAAAAAGTCTCACTGTTTCCATAGTTTTCCCATCTATTTGCTGTGAAGTGATGGGACCAGATGCCATGATCTTTGTTTTTTGAAGCACAATTATATTCATTTTGTTTTATGCCAGCACAATTATATTAATACTATTTATAAACATCTTAATATCCAGTTGTAAAAAATAATGTTATTTCTTGAACAGTTACAAATATCTGGAGATGTAGATAAATACAAATTTACTGTACAATAAAAAAGATTACTAAAGATACATGTAGATATTATAGAGAATATAACTTGGGGAGGAAAAAAAATGTTTTGAAATAGCAATAGTATTGTTTTCTATAGGTGGTTATGTTCAATGACAATTAGACTATCAAGCAGAAGAGTTGGTTTGTTTTTAATGAACCTGTTGATATAACTCATAGCTATCAAAAATATAAGGGCTTTCCATGTGGCTCAGAGGTAAAGGATCCACCTACCAACACAGGAGAGACAGGTTTGAATCCTGCATTAAGAGGATCCCCTAGAAGAGGAAATGGCAACCCACACTGATATTCTTGGCTTGAAAAATCACATGGACAGAGGACCCTGATGGGCCACAGTTCATGGGGTCACAAAGAGTCAGACACAACTGAGAAACTGAGTGTGCGTGCATCAAAAATATAAAAATAAATTTAAAATGTAATCATGAACATTATTTGGGAGTTTACTGTGTTACAATAGAAAAAAAGAATATTCTTTTCAAAATATGCTCATATATATAACTAAATAAAATTTTATGGCATTATTTTGGGTAAACATTTATAGCCAGACATTCTTAATAAATTAAACCCCACAAGCAATAACACCATTAAGGAGGAAACTAAAAAAAAATTCTTGTTTTTAAGTAAAATAGAAATTTAATATTTATAAATACTTTTAAAATAAACATATTTGAAATGAGAAATTTCAGGGAATAAGAAAACATGCAAATATATCTGAAAACTATATTAAACTTTAATATCATATTATGAGGGAGTTAGTATTTAAATGTTATAAGAAAATATTTGTTTATTCATTTATCCCCTCCTTACTTAAAGCAGAGTCCTAAAACAAAAACAAAAACCATACACACTCAAGATGGTTAAAAGAAAAATGATATATATAGATGGCATACATATGTCAAGATAAATATATAATATATACAAATAGAGAAAACAATTTAAAACAAGTTAGCTTATTTCAGAAAATGTTTGCATTTTAGACAAATGCAAACAATAAACTGTAATGCCAAATAACTTTGGTATTCCTGAAATGGTGAAAAGTTTAAAAGATCTCTGAACACACTATTATTGAAAATATTTTCTTTTACTAATCATCTATAAATATTTTTTTGTTCTAACCTGATGAAACGTTCTGTTTTATTGATTTACTGTACTACTAGACAAATCTTATTAAGGTTTAGGTGTTATACCTCAGTACATGTATTATAAACTTAATAGAAAATAAGAGAATAGAGAATAATGTAGGTTAAAATTACTCTTTTTTTATAATAATCAATGCTATATGAAAAATAGAAAATATTTTATTTTGAAGTTCTCATTGAAAAAGAATAAAATACCTTTTTGTTAGTGGGAGTACAGTAAAATTCTCATTAAATGAATGAGTGTTCCATTTTGAAATTATTGAATTTTTCATTTTAAAGCAAGTTGGCTTATTACTTTATTCACAAGAGGAAAAACCTTTTCTGATTTTATAGTGAAAGCCCTTGCATTTGCAACCTTCCCAAAAAGCTTACACATGTTGCCTATGGTTAATTTACCACATGCTTGCTAGAGCTGACAATATTTAATTTACTGGTCAGGTTCACCTATTATTTCTATGCATTAAACCAAAACACATTCCTAATTCACTAAAATTTCTTTGTGGGAATACAAGGAAATTATAGTGAATAAGGTTGAGGTCAAGTGGACCCTTAGATCTTAATTATAAATTATCAAAAAAAAAAAAAGAAAAAAATAACTGTCTCCCTTGGCAATTTTCTTACCAAGAAACAAATGAAAAAGGGGAATTTATCTCCAATCATAAATCCCCAACGTTTCATTTTTATTTTCCCCAAGTTCACGTTCTTACCTAGCTAAGCAGCATTTCCTTCTATTATTAGCTGCTGGCCCATTATCAGCTGACCAGTATCTGTCAAACTCCTTTCTTCAACAAGCTTAGGGATTTCTGAGGAACTCCACATATGCAGACTTCTGCTTACAGTGTCTAATTATTTTCTAACAGATAATGGAACATTTAAGTTCAGAGAGGTTAGATTAAAATTGTAAGAAGATCAAAACCCTAGATAAAACTGCAGTGGCAAAGATCACTATAGAAAACCCTAAGCTTTTTAACTTTGTGTAATGAAGAACCCTTGCTGATTGCTTATTTTCTGTGACAAACTGGCCTCATAATTTTACTACCTCAGAGGTATTCATTCTTATTTGTATTCACACTGTGCCAAGCTATATGCAAACTATCAACGATGAGGACCAAAAACATGACTTCTTAGGAGCTGTGCCAGCATTTAGAAATGTTCAATATATTGAACATATATTGATATCTTTTCCCTTACTGGAAAATAAGAGAGCTATGTATGTAGTAAATATAGTACAATTTATTGTTTTACTTGTTTTAGCAAGAGGTATTGATCCTATGGTAATCATTTTATGCAAAGTGATCATGATGAGATTAAAATGTTTAGGCAATACAATGAATCTGAATTAAGCTTTCATTTCTTGAACCAAATCACTGCTGTATGAATAAATACTTTGGCCACCTGATGCAAAGAGCTGACTCATTAGAAAAGACCCTGATGCGGGGAAAGATTGAAGGCAGGAGGAGAAGGCAGAGAATGAGATGGTTGGATGGCATTACCAATTCTATGAACATCAGTTTGAGCAAACTGAGAGAGACAATGAAGGACAGGGAATCCTAGAATGCTACAGTCCATGCGGTAGCAAACAGTCAGACACGACTGGGCGACTGAACCACAACAAAGTAGAAAAATAAAATTGCTTTATGCCACATGATATACATCAGGATCTTCTTCAGATAGATTGTCCTTTCCTCCTATAGAAACCGTATTTTGTAACTTTAAATCTATTGTACAAACATTAAGTATTAACAAAACTATCTATGTCAAGGTTTGATATATCTCAAATTATTTGCTGATTTTCCGGAAATTCTATTTCCTAGTCTATGCTCACCCTGTGGGCAAAAGCTTTCTGCTGCTGCTGCCGCTAAGTCGCTTCAGTCGTGTCTGACTCTGTGCGTCCCCATAGACAGCAGCACACCAGGCTCCCCCGTCCCTGGGATTCTCCAGGCAAGAACACTGGAGTGGGTAGCCATTTCCTGCTCCAATGCATGGAAGTGAAAAGGGAAAGCAAAGTCGCTCAGTTGTGTCCAACCCTCAGCAATCCCATGGACTGCAGCCTACCAGGCTCCTCTGTCCATGGATTTTCCAGGCAACAGTACTGGAGTTGGGGTGCCATTGCCTTCTCCCAAAAGCTTTCTACCTGAATTTTATGAGCAATTTTCACATTGTAAATAGCTCTTCTGACTGATACAGTCAAAATGAGTGGGGATTTTTCCTAAGCTATCATAATTAGCAAACACGGCTTGTATTGATGTCAAAAACTACAGGTGATCAGGGTCATTCTCTCCCATCTCTATGGTAACACAGCAATACATCCTCTAATCATATACGAAATTCCCCAAACTGCAGAGTCTAGAGAGCTGGAAAATACTACGATATGAAAAGCAATACCTTTGACAAACTACTGATTTCCATTCCCCAAATTTAAATATTGGCACAGTAGACTATGTCCCCTTGAGAAATGTCTTTTCATTCACATAAATTCAAGAAACCCTCTGAAGAAACAGAAGCAGGCAGGAGCTTATTAAGTTACACACTGAGACTTACAAAGAACAACTTGTTTTGGATTTAGGTGGTTTCTTTTAGGTGCTTCAGGAGAGAAATTAAGTCTGTTAGAATATAAAACTCATCAAGTACTTTGCTTATTTTCAAACTTTTTAGTTCTCCTAAGACATTTAAACTCAAGTTTTAGGATATCTACTAAATCCAGATAACTGTTACTGGCCGTGATTTATAATGACCACAGTCAATTACTTTTACTTATTCATTTTTACCAAAATCCATCACAAAATCAAACATTTTTCTTTCTATATAGGACCCCATCCTTGCATCTTTACCTCTATTGGGATAAATAAATACAGTCAAGAGATAAGGGGGAACTCTAATAGCATCTAATAAAAAAAGCAAACTCTATTCAAAATCACTCTACAAGATTTCAAAATAAGATTGTGTGTGTTTGTGTGTGCTCAGCTGTGTTTGACTCTGTGACCACATGTACTGTAGCCCGCTGGGCTCCTCTGCCCGTGGGATTTTCAGGCATGAAGCCTGGAGTGGGTTGCCATTTCCTACTTACTCCAGGGGATCTTCCCTACCCAGGGTTTGAACCCAAGTCTCTTGTGTCTCCTGCATTGGCAGATGGATTGTTTACCAATAGTGCCACCTGGGGAGCCCATAATAAACTTGAAAAGAAGTTAAAAATGAAACCTAATAGTACCATCTACAACAGGGAGGCCTGGCGTGCTGCGATTCATGGGGTCGCAAAGAGTCGGACACGACTGAGCGACTGATCTGATCTGATAGAAACATCCAGAGGGAAGCATTCATGAGGGGAAGCATTCATAGGGGAGGTTACTGGCCTCCTCTATGCAAAGAAAGTCTGCAAGGGATTTTCCTTCTCAAAGGGCTTTCAGATGGTACATTGAGTCCTACTGACAGAATCAATATAAGGCCCTATTACCCAGTGATATGTTGATGTTGTTGATTCAAGACATCTAATAAACTGATTTTGTAGAAATAAATCAGAGCTAAAAAATATAAATACCTAAAAAAAGTATCCAAGTAAAATAAGGAAAACACAGAAAAAGACTGTTGGAGGGAAATAGTAGAGAAGTCAGTTAGTCTAGAAGATAGGAGGAGGAAGGAGGAAAATAACTGTCTTTAAAAAAAATAGAAAAAAATATTTAATTGATTAACCAAATATTTATTGTTCTGTATGTGCTTGTATTGTGTTTGCCACTAGAGATACAGGTATGGTATCAAAAGACAGTCCCCGTCACCAAAGGTCCTACAATCCAGTGATGAGAGTGGTATTTTACAATAATAACTGGGACAAATAGATATATAATAATCACAATGTTGCTTCTTTCTGTTGTTTAGTCCCTAAGTCATGTCAACTCTTTTTTGACCCCATGGACTGTAGTAGCCCACCAGGTTCCTCTGTCCATGGAATTTCCCAAGCAAGAATGCTAGAGTGGGTTGCTATTTCCTTTTCCAGGGGATCTTTCTGACCCAGTGATTAAACCCACATCTCCTGCATTGGCAGGCAGATTTTTTTACCACTAAATGTGTTTATGACATAGAATCAAAGCATTTGTTCTTGAATTTGTAGTAGTAGTTAGAGGGGCTGTGACATTTAAAAATAAATTCCAAATTTCTTATGGATCCTATAAAGTAAATGGGTAAGATTATTATGATTAAATGGGTAAGATTAAAAACAGAAGAGATGAAGAAAAGAAAATGAAAAGATACAATCTGAGTTAGTTAAACTAGAGATACTACTGAGGTTTAGGAGCAGTTATAAAAAGGATGGAGATGAACTCAGGTTCATAAAACAAACTAGAGATGGAATTTGAGAAATCTAGTGAGATGATCTATAAAATATGCATATTAAAAGAGGTCTAGAACACATCACTGAGAAATTTTAGTATTTTTGTGACTGTTTAATGCCAGCTTGGTTTTGGGAAGCAAGAAAGTTGAAAATCTGTGTTAAGGATGTGATTATAAAATGGTCCATGAATTCAAGATGGCCGTGGATGGATGCAAGATGGTGGCTGAGGGATGGTGAGAAATAATGAATAGTCAGTGAATGTGAGATATCAGAAAGTGATGAATGCTTCCTAAGTAGGCACTACAGGAAAAGGACTAGAGGGCCAGCAGCATGTGCTTAGAGAACTGAGTGTTTGATATAGTGATTTGAGATGTGATGTCATTTCAGGTCAAGTTCTCTACAACTAGCAGGATGCAAACAAGGGCCAACAAAATAAACCCTAAGAGAAGTGATTTAAACAGATGCGGAAACAGTGGAAACAGTGTCAGACTTTATTTTTCTGGGCTCCAAAATCACTGCAGATGGTGACTGCAGCCATGAAATTAAAAGACGCTTACTCCTTGGAAGGAAAGTTATGACCAACCTAGATAGCATATTCAAAAGCAGAGACCTTACTTTGCCAACAAACGTCCGTCTAGTCAAGGCTATGGTTTTTCCAGTGGTCATGTATGGATGTGAGAGTTGGACTGTGAAGAAGGCTGAGCGCCGAAGAATTGATGCTTTTGAATTGTGGTGTTGGAGAAGACTCTTGAGAGTCCCTTGGACTGCAAGGAGATCCAACCAGTCCATTCTGAAGGAGATCAGCCCTGGGATTTCTTTGGAAGGAATGATGCTGAAGCTGAAACTCCAGTACTTTGGCCACCTCATGCGAAGAGTTGACTCATTGGAAAAGACTGTGATGCTGGGAGGGATTGGGGGCAGGAGGAAAAGGGGACAACAGAGGATGAGATGGCTGGATGGCATCACTGACTCGATGGACATGAGTCTGAGTGAACTCCGGGAGTTGGTGATGGACAAGGAGGCCTGGCATGCTGCGATTCATGGGGTTGCAAAGAGCTGGACACGACTGAGCGACTGAACTGAACTGTAGTGATTTATTCTAGTTACTGGCACATTTTTTTCTTTTCAGTAGAATTTTGGAAGACTAAATTCTGTTTCTAATGGAGTTATGGAATCTCTTTCTTAAGAGACTGTTTTACTTTTAGAGGAGAAGTAACTATCCAAATCATTTCTTAAATACTTTAGTAATAATTTTTCTTAAGGATTGAATAGACCAGTTTTTCAAAATCATGCCAGGGGTATAGAATCCTGTGACATCTAAGCAGTGGGCCTTTTAAAAAAAAGGAAATTTATATTTTTCACATCTGAAATGAATGGTGTTCATATATGCAAATAAGTAAAGTCTATAAGGCCAAGAGGTATAATTTAATTAAATTATATGCATTTCAAAATCCACTATTAATATAATACAGGATCTAGCTAAGAGTTACTGTCAACTATGTGAAGCCATATTTATGAAAATACTATAATGTGAAAATAACATTATAGAACAAAATATCTTTGCAAAATATTTTATAAATCTGCTACAATCTAGGAGAAAATGGAAACCTTATCAAAAAATTCTGTTTCCTCATCCCACTAATACGACATCGGCTAGAGATGAAGGATGGGCTTCTCTTGTGGCTCATCTGGTAAAGAATCTGCTTGCAATGCGGGAGACCTGGGTTTGATCCCTGGATTGGGAAAATCCCTTAGAAGGACTGACGCTGAAGCTGGAACTCCAATACTTTGGCTACCTGATGTGAAGAACTGACTCATTTGAAAAGACCTTGATGCTAGGAAAGAATGAAGGTGGGAGGAGAAGGGGACAACAGAGGATGAGATGGTGGGATGGCATCACAGACTCGATCTTGGAGTTTGAATAAACTCCAGGAGTTGGTGATGGACAGGGAGGCCTGGAGTGTTGCAGTCCATGGGGTCACAAAGAGTCCGACACGACTGAGCGACTGAACTGAGAGTTGAAGGACAGGGAAGCCTGGCATGCTGCAGTCCATGGGGTCCCAAAGGGTCGGACACAACTTAGTGATTGAACAAAAACAAGAACTGAAACAACTCCCACTAATACTGAGTATCCTAAAGATGATACAAAGGAGAGTAACACAGAAACACAATTCTCACAGACACATCTTGAGAAAATAATAAAATGACTGATGTATAAGATAAATAAATGTTCCAATTGTATATGGAGAAGAAAACTAGTTATTTTCCTTTTAACAAGAAAATAACCATTTACACAATAAGTTGACTCTTCTAAAACATATCTCATTGCAGTACCTTTTCATGAATTATACGGGTGATTTGGCAGGGAAGCTGAAACTGAAGCCAAGAAGATTCCAGTGAACCCTAACCTGAAGTATTATTGATCAGTCACTGGAACTTAGGATAGCTACAGCATTTATTTTATCCAAAGATTAGTTTTTTCTAAGAAAATAAATGAATTAAGCAAAACATTTAAAAACATACACACGTCCTAGACAAATAAAATAATATCAAATGATAGTGGGCTTAAATATCAGGGGAGACAAACAAAAAAGAAGAACAGAGTGGTGGAAGCTCAGATAAACTCAAGAGACTGTCTGACTTGACCAGACCATGGTCTTCAATTCCAGGGATCCTGCTCATTAGAATCATTTGAAAAGTATACGTTATGCATCATTTAATGCATTTTTTTTAAAAAGAGAGACAAACAAAACAAAAAATATCTGTGCTATCCCCAGTGAACTGGTGCTGTTTAAAACAAGAACTAGGAGAGTGTATTAATGGAGGCATTCTTCTTAAGAAGGTGGACCTTTAGAGTCATTTTCTTAATGTTCAATATGATCTTCTTTTATGGGAATGAAGAATGTACTGGCCATTCACAAGAAGTGTGTTATTACCATCATTACGAATCCATTAGACATACTCAGGTGAGCTGACTAACAACCTTGTGACCAAATCCTCCTCTTGCTTTTAGTGTATTATTTAATAGAATACAAATTGCTTCTTACTTATTTTTGCCTATGGTAAAAATTCTAAGGAAATATAAAAGGCCTTTCCTTTGCCCTTGGATATCAACAGAAGTAGTAGTTGCAATGAATTTTGAGTGTTAAGTTGCCGCATGTGTGTCATTTATCATAACAAGTAAGGCACAGCTATATCTGATAAACCTAGTAGCAGTAATTATTGAATCTAGAATATTCTACCCTAAGTGTAAAGTAGCAGAGAAGGAGGACATCACAAAAGTCTTGTTGCGGTTGTTTAGTTACTAAGTTGTGTCTGACTCTCTGCAGCCCCATGGACTGTAGCCTGCCACCAGGGTCCTCTGTCCATGGAATTTTCCAAGCAAGAATACTAGAGTGGGTTTCTATTCCCTTCTCCAAGTGATCTTCCCCACCCAGGAATCTAAGCCGTGTCGTCCACATTGGCAGGCAGATTCTTTAGACCACTGAGCCACCAGAGAAGCCCAGCAAAAAGGTCTAATGCTTAATGTTAGGTAGGTAGAATAGGAAAAAGGAGTCTGGGAGGCCAAATACAGCAGAAGCCCAACTCGGTGAAAGCTGTGGTGGTGGAAATGGAATGCAAAGAAGACCCAGCACAGGGGAAGTGACAAGAAGCCCAGTATGCTGGAAATCGGGAGAGCAAAAAAAAAAAACAAACTCAGCAGAAAGCTCATGTGGCTCAGTCTCAGATTCCAGAAGACCTCCAGTTAGGGTAGGAAGTCTCCAACCCTATAGCTGGAAGGATATATGGCTAAGAAAATCTTAATTCCTTTACAATCTCTTGTTTCTTCAAACTGCCCCCCCTCCCACCCCCCGCCTGCGAACAGGCAAGCGGCAGTGGGTGCGGCTGAGGGACTCTGGCAGGGGCTACGCCTCAGTGTGTCCCAAAAGCTCCACTATCTGCTGGGACCCAGTAGCTGTTGCCCAAGAGGGCGGGGGTTCATCTGTCCTTAATCTTCTTTATGCCAAGGATCAGACCAATGAAAACTGTGAGCACAGGTCAGGTAGTTAGTAGATTTTCTGGCAGATTATGAAGGGGATTTCTCAGCACATTTTTCCCACTGCTTTTACCTCCCGTCCATCCTTCAGCTCTTCTCTCCTGGGACTTGAGCCCAGCCAAAACCCATGCTGCCTGGCTTCAGGACCTAATAAAGCATGTCTCATTCCAAAAAATCAGTGAAAGACACAGCGATAGGTAAGATGTGCATTTGTTCAGATTCAGAGAGAAGCGTACTCCACAGGGTGTGGGCCATCACAGAGGACAGTGCAGTGGCCATGGATGTGGTGTGGCTAGTTCCCCACCCCAACCCCAACTGGGTGATTTCATATGCTAATGAGTGGGAGGATCATTCCAACAATTGCGGAATGTTGGACATTCCCCAATTATTTTGACAGTTTGTCCTCATTTTGACAGTGCCTTGAAACTGTCCTGGCACCTCTGGTGTGTCGCTTAGTTTGCAGATTGAGGATCAATGGGTTTAATTGAATTTGACTTGTCATCTTGGACCCATTTGATTTTAATTGGTTTCTGTTATGCACTTGGGTTATGTCATTCTTTTAAGCCCTGCCCCCTTCCCTCCAGTTTCACGCTCTTTTCCTGAGCCCTGTCCAGGCCCACAATGTTGCTTCTACAGTCTTCTGGAGGGACAACTAGAAATTAGCTGTCCTAAGGGAAAATACTGCATAATATCCAATCTCTCTAGATATCCAGGCCTTCATCTTCCATGTTTCCGACAACATGTGCAACAACAGCATCTCTCAGTGAACCCAGTAAGCCAGGTGACAGGCACACAATGCCTGCTAGAAGTCCATCTCCTGGCATCCCTTCAAGGGCAGTTGGGCATCCAGGGATAATGTTTGCCACTTTGGGAGTTAGCCCTGCAGGCCATTTGGCCCAAATCCCTGCCACCCTTCTAAAGTTACAAACATACTCCTGGATCAAATCTCCACTCCACTTTAATGGAACATCTGGTCTCTTAATTTGTTCTTAAGCCACTTACTAACTCCTACAATCAGGATCCTGCCCCCTTGTAGGCAACATTGCTCCAGCCCACTTTTTATTAAAATACTCTTAATGCCCCTTACAGGACCAGATAACCCACTGCTTTGTCATTACTTCTGCTATTACCTAAGTTAGATCTATGACAATGAAATGTTTACCACTGGATACACCCTAAACTGCTCTTATGGAGGACTAGGAGAGGAAATCAATGACTTACATTCCCTCAGAGCAGTAACAAGATAAGGCTTAGGGCTGATTCACCAGGTTCCCAGTCTCAGGGCACAGGCTTGGATAGCTTTACATCACGATATCTATTCCCATCCATGGTGGACAAATCAGCAATAAGTTAAGATTACAATCCCTTAATTCTACCCAGCACTGGTCATGCTGGAGACCTTGGGGACACCCAACTCCAGTCCAGGGGTCCCAGAAAGCCGATCTGCCTCTACCTGCCCAGGGATCTGGTCCTTGGAAGGATGTCATGCTTCAGCTTGCTCAGGGGTCTGCCAGTCCAGGGGTCCCAGGAGGTCGACATACCTCAACCTGCCCAGGGACCCAATTCTTGAGAGGCCAACATGCCTTGACCTGCTCGGGGAGTCAATCTCCAGGAGGCTCTCATGCCTCAACTTGCCTGGGGATCTGCATCCTGACCCAGGGACAGCTGGCTCTCAGGTTGCAACAGTACTGAGTAGGATAAGCTTCAGAAAGACTCACCCCTAAGGAAGTCTACCCATGGAAATAGAAGGAAGCCTATTAGTCATGGGACTATGCCCGATCTCAGCAATAATTCAGGAGTCCAATGAGAATCCTGTTGCTTTCTGGAAAATCTAAAAGAGGCCCTCCAAAAGTTTACCAATCTGGACTTAGACTCTTTTGAGGGACAGGTGATTTTAAAGGACAAATTCCTGTCCCAATGTGCATCAGACATCAGGATAAAGTTACAGCTCCAGAAGCAGGACCCTGCTGCCTCTTTAAATGAGATGGTCCAGACAGCCACCAATACCTTCTTTAACAGAGAACAGGGGAGGGAGGACAAGGCCCAGGAAAGGGAGAGAAGGAAAGAGATAAGCCATGCCCTCCAGGGAAGTGAAGTGAAGTCGCTCAGTCGTGTCTGACTCTTTGCGATCCCATAGACTGTAGCCTATCAGGCTCCTCCGTCCATGGGATTTTCCAGGCAAGAGTGCTGGAGTGGATTGCCATTTCCTTCTCCAGGGGATCTTCCCAACCCAGGAACTGAACCTGGGTCTCCTGCATTGCAGGCAGACATTTTACCGTCTGAGCCACCAGGGAAGCCCCTCCAGGGAAGCCTTATGCAAACCCTGAGTATTTGAAGGAAAAGGTACAGGGCAAATGCCTAATCTGTAGACAGGCAGGACATTGGGCCAAAGAGTGTCCAAACCCTGAGAAGTCTTCTAAAATGGTTTGCTACAAATGCCATCAATTGGGACATTGGGTGGCACTCTGCCCTCAGGACCCACGAGCTTCGAGGTCAAGCGCCAAGCATTCCCTCAGGATGGTTCAACAGGACTGAAGCGGCCCACTCCAGCCAGCCTGCCTGCCACAGATAGCCATCACAGGACTGGAGCCAAGGGTGCAATTTGGTAGATTCGAGAATTTCTTGGTTGACACAGGGGCTACCTACTTTGTCCTGACCTCCTCCTCCGGAGTCTTCTCCTTCCAAACCTGTACCATTTTGGGTGCTAAAGGAAAAACAATTACTAAAAGATTCACCCAAGCACTTAGTTGCTGGGATGGACAATTATTTTCCCACCAGTTTATGGTAGTCCCTGAGTGTCCTACTCCCTTATTGGGAAAAGATATACTCACTAAACTGGGGACCACCCTTGTGATGGGAAGCTTTTTCAGCCCCTAGAGCTCTACAGCTTCTGTTACTACTTAGGAACCCATTACACTCTGTCCAATAGGGAGGGACCAAAAGCTATGGGAGGACAAAATTAACCCCCAGGTGTGGGCCCAGGGGACTCCTGGATGAGCCCACCCTGCTGAACAGGTCATCATTGTCCTCTGAGATCCCACTCAGTTTCCAAACTGGAAATGATATCCCCTCAGAAGAGAAGCTCAGGAAAGATTACAGCCTCTAATAAATAAATTCCATGCCTGTGGGCTAACGGTCCCCACAAATTCACCGTGTAACACCCCAATCCTCCCTATAAAGAAAAAGCATGGGACCTGGTGAATGGTTCAAGACCTTCAGATCATAAATGAAGCTATAGCCCTTCTCCATCCCACAATATTCAATCTCTATGTAATTTTGGGAGAAATCCTGCACAGTGCCAAGTGGTTTACAGTCTTGGATCTCAAAGATGGATTCTTTTGCATATCGTTGGCTAAAGAATCCCAACAAATTTTTGCCTTTGAATAGGAGGCTTCAGGAGAAAAACACCAACAGATGATTTGGACAGTATTACCTCAGGGGTTCAGAGATACCCCCAACCTGTTTAAGCAGGCTCTTAGCCAGGATCTCCTAGATCTGGACCTGGGACCTAATAGGAAAATATTACAATATGTAGATGACCTACAAATCTGCTCTCCAGATGAGAAAAATGCCCAACAATATGCAATTCAGGTTCTAAACATTTTGGCAGAGAGGGGATATAAAGTCTCCTGTGCTAAGGCATAGATGGTCGAGACAAAAGTCACTTATCTGGGAGTTCAGATTATATATGGGTCCAGGAGGTTGTCCTCTGATCGAGTACAAGGAATTCTCCAGTTTTGTGAGCTTTCCTGGGGCTAATTGGGCATATTAGAATCTGGATATCCAACTATGGTCTAATTGCCCAGCCCTTATATGAAAGCTTGAAGGGATGGGATGATTCAATTCCACTGATGTGGGGAACTCCTCAAAAGAAGGCAGAGACTACACTAAAACAAGCCTTAACTCAAGCACCTGCCTGGAGGATGCCAGACCCAGAAAAAGCATTCCAACTTTATGTCCATGAAAAGAAGGAATAGCTTTGGGATTGTTAACTCCAAGGTTGGGACCTGAGCCCAGCCTGTAGCTTACTTATCCAAGAACTTGACCCAACCACCCAAGGCTGGCCTTCCTGCCTTTGAAATCTTGCAACTGTTGTAATCCTGATAGAAGATGCTTTAAAACTCTCTTTTGGGGACAAACTATTTTTATCAGCCACCAAGTGAAACAACTCCTAAATGGGAGAGGCCATTTATGGGTGTCTGATAAAAAAAATCCTCAGATATCAAGCAGTGCTGATGAAAATCCAGGCCTGACTATATCCCCTTGTGAGATTCTTAAATCAGCTGCTCTCCTGACTACCCCTGAGGGCTCTCTCCCCTGTCACTCTTGCCTATAACCTTGGACAACTGGACAAAATCCTGAGAGAGATTGTCAGAAGATCCTCTGACCAATCCTGAGGAAATCTAGTACACTGATGGAATAAGCTTTGTATTGGATGTAAAAAGAAGAGCTGGATATGCAGTAGTCTACAATTTTGAGACCATAGAGGCTAAACCTTTGCCACCAGATACTTCAGTCCAATTAGCTGAGCTCATAGCCCTGACTCGAGCTTTAGAGCTGGGAAAAGGAAAAAGAGTGGCCGTTTACACTGACTACAAATATGCCTTTCTGGTGCTACATGCACACGCTGCTATTTGGAAAAAAAAGAGGCCACTTGACCACCCGAGGGTCACCATTCAAATATGGTGATCAAATCCTTAGGCTCTTGGAGGCAGTTCATCTGCCCGCTGAGGTTTCAGTATCCCACTATAAAGGACACCAAAAAGGGAGCACCGAAGTGGCATGAGGGAACCAAGTAGCTGATCAGGCAGCTAAGAGAGCAGCATTACAGAATAAATACCTAACAGGAACCTTAGTTCCACAGACTAGTTTGCCAGAAACTCCTTCACATCTTGAAGGTGAGACCCTTAAAACTAAGAGTGATGGCTTTCAAGATCATATGGGGTAGTTCCAAAAGGAGGGACTCCTTTTTCTCCCATTGGGAACCTCCAATGGAAGTTTGTTAATTCCTTACATGCCATCACTCATCTGGGGAAAAGGCCCTCCAAAGATTACTAGAAAAGTCCTTCAGAGGAACAAGCCTCCAAATGACTATGAGGCAAGTGGTCTCCTCTTGTCCCACTTGCCAATTAAACACCCCGCAAAGAGCTTGAGGACCCCAGCTGGCCCAGCCCATTCAATGACATGGGACCTACCCAGGAGAAACTGGCAGATAGACTTCACCCAGATGCCAGTTTCTCAAGGGTATAAATACCTATTAGTCATGATAGATACATTCACAGGATGGATTGAAGCTTTCCCACATGGAGTGAGAAGGCTGAGGAGGTAGTAAAAAAAAAACTGCTCCATGAAATCATTCCAAGATTTGGTCTACCCAGATCATTACAAAGTGACAATGGGACATTATTTACTTCTAAGGTCACCCAAGGGGTCATTAAAGCATTGGGCATTACTTATTATCTCCATCATGCCTAGAGGCCTAAGTCTTCAGGAAAAGTAGAAAGAGTCAACCAATTCTTAAAATCAGCAATAAAAAAGATAACCTGGGAGACCTCCCTGGGATGGAAGGAGGCTTTACCAATAGCTCTCCTCTGCACCCATATTGCCCCTAAGGAACAGGTTGGTCTTAGTCCTTATGAGATGCTATAGGGAGACCTTTTGTTTATGTCAACAACCTCTTCCTAGACCCAGAGGCTCAGACTCTCTGGTCTTATACCATGGCCATTGGGCAATTCCAACAGGATGTATGCTTGTGGGGTGTCAACCAGGATCAAAAGATTCTAAAGAGCCACCACTATATGCTCCAGGGACCCAAGTCCTAATTAACGTCTGGAAAGATGGGTCCCCAAGGCTCAACTCCAGCCCACATGGAAGGGCCCCTACCCTGTAATACTTTTTACTACCACAGCAGTCAAGATACCAGGACATGACTTCTGTATTCACTACTCCTGAGTCAAGCCATGGAAGAAAACAGAAGAGGACACTCAATACACCTGTGAGCCCCTGGGAGCTCTCAGATACCTATTCAGAACTACAAATGAGTGCCATTCTAACGAATACCCCCAAAATTAAGTTTCTGGGGATAAGATTTCTCAGCTCTAAAGAGTCAACACAGCTTGGCAGGGGTTGTACTCCAAAATAGACAGAAGATAGATCTCCTGATCCCTGAAAAAGGAGGCACTTGAGCCATCTTGAATGAGATGTGTTGTTTCTGGGTAAATACTTCCAACATGAGTTTGAGTGAACTCTGGGAGTTGGTGATGGACAGGGAGGCCTGGCGTGCTACAATTCATGGGGTCGCAAAGAGTTGAACACGACTGAGCAACTGAACTGAACTGAACTGAAGTTAAAGAAAGTCTCATGTCCTCAAGAAAAACATTCAGACCCTACAGGATCTCAAAGAACAAGCTGGGGAGTTCATGGGGTAGCTGCAGTCTCTTTGGGGGATCTTTCTCGTGGTGAGGGGAAATTTGGAGTTGGCTAATGTGCCTACTAATCCTTGTTATCACAAGGATGTTATCAGCATCATATTGATGCTGCTTATGAGTGCTCCATGTATTATCAACTGTCTAACCCATTTTGTCTCTGCCCAGGTCAACAAGCTACAATATGCAGCACCAGTTCAACAAGGATGTATATAAAACTATAGCCAACCAGGGAAAATATCACTCACCCTTAGACGGACACCGCTATAAGGACTCTGAAGCTTGAGACTAGCAAGAGGGGGAGGCCCCATGCCCCTCACCAACCCAGTTCAGCAGAAAGTAGCCAGAGAAACCTTGATGCCCCTATTCCCAAAGAACTGGGCCTCCTATCTCTTAAGGGGAGCAGGTTAGGTAGTTATAATAGGAAAAAGGAGTCCAGAATGTCAGAGGCTAAAAGACAAAGAAGGGAAAAGCCTGTGAAAATAGAACAAAGGAAGGTCCAAGGACCTCAGGTAAAACAAACAGCCCTCTTGGCTAGCCCAATTTACATAGGGCAGGCTCAGGGATGAGGAGACAAATGTATAAAAGGGGAAGACTAGAAGAATTGAGGCCTCTCTTCTCTTCTCTTGACTTTTGGGTCCACCTGTCCTACTCCTCAAGGGTGTACTATCCTTTGTTTTTCCTTAATAAAACTGAGATGTAACACTGATTCATCCTTCACTTCAAATTTTTGCTGTGGTGAGACAGAACTGAGGAAATTACAAACTCCTCCGACACTTCATATTCATAAACGTACGCAGTTTCTTTACAAAAGAAACTTTATTTTCCTCCTATAAAATGATATAAAGCGTAGGCACACATGCACACACTCACACACATATACCAATACATATCTACAGAACCAGTTTTCAAAAGAGATATGTAGCATGGACACATTTACTCTTGTTTGAAAGTTATCCTTGGAATGTTCTCCCATAGGGCTGTACTGACTTTCTCCTGCCTTCCTTTGCCCAGTGGCTTTCTGTTGCTACTGAAGCTTGTTTTGCCACATTCAGCAGGTAGGGCATGCAGGAGAATAAATGAATAAATGTGTTTCTCTTCCAGTATCCCTCAATCAAAGACTGACAGCTGGAGTCCTTCCATCACCTCCCTTGAACTTTAAGGAGAGTAACTCTGAGGCATATGTCCTACACGAGCTGCCAGAATCTCTCCAATGGAAAGAAACTCCAGTTACTCATGATGGCAGTTGGTTTTACTGATTCCCCTTTCTCATTTCCATTTCTCCTTACTGATGAGTCCCTCACCTCCAAAATAAACTACTTTCACTCAAATCCTTGTCTCACGGTCAGCTTCTGCTTCTGGAACAACTTAAACTAAGACATATGCCAAAAATGACTTTTAACTTAAAAAGTGTGGGAATATTTGCAATTTCAGCTCAATTCTTAGGTCCAAATTACAAACAGTTTTGCTAACAAAGACCTTTTTATTGATATGTTATTTAAGCACTTACAATGTTCTACACACATGACAGATGAGCTAAAAACTTAGGTACGAAGAGTAGCTATGTGTTTGAATTAAAGTTATACCAGTCTACTTAAAATGCTTAATTCACCATTAATTTTGCCAGTTCAGCTGTGTTTTAATCATTGTGAAGCTCTCCTAGTGATATGAAAGAAGTTGAGAAAATGCTTGCTATCTATTGAAACTCTGCCAATAGCAGTCCATCAATCTGTTAATCTTCTAGCAACTATTCAGCAGGTAGGAAAAGTGCAGTCAAAATATTTTCCCTCATTTCTTTTTTTTTCACTTTTAATAAGATCAGACTATTTAGAGTCTGTTGGTCACCAGATCCATCAACTATCTAGAAAAATTATTCCTTTCATGACTCAATCAGAGCCTCATCTAAATTTCAGCAGAAATCTATGACTTCAAGCTGCCATCCCTACTTCTGTTTCCATGGGAATAGACTTCAGATGAGGGAAAAGAAAAAATGAATGGGGTTAGGAGCTTTCAAATAATCATTCAAAATCATGATGAGGTTTTCAGAGCTTCTTTCCTAGGTGATTATTCTGTAGCCTCTTAACCCCTTTTTGCCAGTCTGTTTCCATGGAAATATGACAAAAATGGCTATCCAATTCTCCAGCAGAGATTATTAGCATTCTTGTGAATTTCAGCTTTGGCTGCAGTCTAGACTGAGTAAGATCTTTCTATACCAGTTTTACATATTAACCTACACTGTGTCTACACATTGTCATTTTTACTTTGAAAGTTCCTTTCACAAATTTATACTGTGACATTGCTGAAAAAGTCTTCAGTTTTACATATTAATATATGAATCAACTGCAGAGAGTGTCAGAATTTTTAGAGTGCAGAAGGAAGAATATTTAGTTACTGGATTCAACAGATGTTAGATAGGTGTTGGTAGATATGCAACAAAGATCATTTTTAAAATATTTAGCAATCGGTAAGACACAGCGCTGAAACTAAGCAGGACCCTGTGGGGCTCCTGGGCCTGGGAGCCTTTCTGCTCAGCCCCCACAACCTTGCCTGAGTTCTAAAAGAGAGGTTCAAACAGTTGCTAATCAGAGAAGGGAGGGGATGCAGAGACAAGGGAGGAACAGCCCAGAAAAAATAGTGTAGCCTTGGGGCAGGGCCCTGTTTCCTCTCAAGAGATATACATAACAATATCTTTGAGCTCTTTACAGAACTAAGTTCAGTCACTCAGTCCTTCTGATTCTTTGCAACCCCATGGACTGCAGCACACAATGCTTCCCTGTCCATCACCAACTCCTAGAGCTTGTTCAAACTCACGTCCATCGAGTCGGTGATGCCATCCAACTATCTCATCCTCTGTCATCCCCTTCTCCTCCTGCATTCAATCTTTCCCAACATCAGGGACTTTTCCAATGAGTCAGTTTTTCGCATCAGGTGACCAAAGTACTGGAGCTTCAGCTTCAGCATCAGTCCTTCCAATGAATATTCAGGACTGATTTCCTTTAGAATGGACTGGTTGCATCTCTTTGCAGTTCAAGGGACTCTCAACAGTTTTCTCCAACACCATAGTTCAAAAAAGAACTAAAACCTCCAACAAATGGAAGAGTAGCATTCTTCATTCCAGATAAAAGGAACTCAAAGCTTTCAAGAGAGCAACTGAGGCCCTATTAAAGGAATGCAGGCCCAGCATACACCCTAATTTTATCAGCAACTCCACCCTTAAACCACTGCTATAAAACTCCTCACTAAACCATCCAGGGTTGGGACAACCAATTTCAAGAGTGAAAACCTGCTTTGTTCCCCTCTGCCTTGCAAAGCAATAAGCTATTCTTTTCTACTTCACCCAAGCTCTGTCTTGGAGATTCGATTTTGCACTGGTACAGGCAAGCAGGGGCTTTCTCAGGTGGTCCTAGTGGAAAAGAACCCACCTGCCAATACATGAGACTCAGGTTCAATCCCTGAGTCTGGACTATCTCCTGGAGAAAGCAATAGCAACTCATTCCAGTAATCTTACCTGGGAAACACCATGGATAGAGAAGCCTGGTGGGCTATAGTCCATGGAGTCATAAAAGAGTCGGACACAACTTAAGGACTAAGGTACAATAACACTTTGAGCTTTTGGCAATCAACAATAATAAATAGAGCTTTTGGCATCAGCATCAATCAATCAGAGCAACTGGTTGGTTTCACTAAAATTATCAGCCCTATTATACGAAAACCAATAAGTTATTAAAAGTAGATCTATATAAGATGGTCATAGCATTATACCCAAATTATCCAGCACCACGAAATGAGCTCCTATAAAACTTAACAAAAGAGCTTACAAGAGAGAAGGGTAGAAATGCACAGCAATTCATCTTTTTAAAAATCAGAGTGCATATACTTTCATATAAAGGTCATTTGAAAATCAAAATCATTCTTATTACTGAAGACATTATGCTAAAGTTAGAGAAAGGATGCATATGGGTCTTTGATAGTACCCCTGGCAAGATACCTTGTGTTGAATGTAAAAAAATAACAGCATGCTACATATCAAGTCTCATCTGTCGTATCTTCTGAAATTTGCTGAACAGTTCAATCTAGAATTTTTGCTAGGGGAAATCAAAGTTCTGATTGACCTTATAAAGTACACTTAACTTTTCAGAACTCTCTTACTATTCTATGAAAAAAGTGAAAGTCAGACTGGGCCTGCCAGGCTCCTCTGTCCATGGGGATTCTCATGGAAAGAATACTGGAGTGGGTAGCTGTTTCCTTCTCCAGGGGATCTTCCCAACTGAGGAATCGAACCTAAGCCTCTTTCATTACAGGCGGATTCTTTACTGTCTGAGCCACCAGGGAAGCCCAAGAGTACTAGAGTGGGTAGACTATCTCTTCTCCAGCAGATCTTTCTGACCCAGGAATGGAACCAGGATCTCCCATATTGCAGACAGATTCTTTACCAGCTGAGCTACCAGTGAGCTATTCTATAGTTGGAGCATTTTACCTATGAGGTCTTGTCTTCAGAGTTGAATTGAAAAAACTAAGTTTCAATGAGCAATTATCTGAGTTACTAGGTTCCTAATTTAAATTTAATGGCAACTATCGAAACTAATCTTGATTGATGTTTTCAACTAAACAGATGATAACAACAATAAAACAAAACAGTCTGGTTAATTTTTCAAATCATCATCACTACTCTCAAATGCAGTTTGGCACAGTGCTTAAACACACGGCCCTTGAGAGCAGGATTTGGTCTGCAGGCCAAACCTGGCCTTCAGCTTGCTCGTGTAAATAAAGTTTTACTGGAACACAGTCATACTCATTCCTGCACTATTTTTTTTAATTGTTTATGGCTGATAATTTACCAAAAGGAGAGAGCTGAGTAGTTGCCACAAAGATCACATTGCAGGAATAAGCTGTAATATTTATTCTCTGGTCTTTTAAGCAAAAGTTTTTTGATCCTTGTTCAAGTCTTTAGTTATAACATTATGCCATTACAAGAGAAGACAGTTTGAAGTTGGAGTCTTTTTTTTTTTAATTTTAAAAGTAGTCAATAATGGATAAAAATGTGATCGCCTGGTGTCTGTACTTACATCCATAAATTCCACATTGGCTTTGGGACCAGTTGTTTCATTAAGAATCTTAATAGCCACAGGAATCTTCACTGTTTCTCCTTCAGGGACCCAAATACCCTTTGTGGAGAAAAAAATTTCACATTAAATCTATATTAACACAGATACAACATTTAGATCAGACACAAAATTTGATTTAACCAGTTATGTGCTTTCATTACCAGAAAATGAATCATATATGTATTCTGCTTTCAAGGTGTTTACACTATTATAAAATTCATTTGTATACACAAAAAAAGCTTTAAACAGTTAAAAAAAAAAAGAAAGGAAAAATCATTGAAATATATATAAAACAATATTTGACTTGGATGATATCATCAATTTCTTATGACTTTGAGAAGGCTGTTCTGATTTTTGAACTTCAATTGTCTTATTTGCAATTTAGAAGACTGGGCTATGTAATGTTAGTGATTCTTCTCAGCTTTAATATTATCTAATTATTCTGCAACTAAAAATACAATAAGATAAAAAAGCACATTCTCATGCATCAAAATTCAGATTGATTTAAGAACTAATGTTCTAAGGTGACTTTTTAAGAATTAGTTTTAAAAGGCAAGTACTAAGGAGTATTGAACACATATTAATTTGTCTATATTCTTTAATACTATGTATGTACCAAGGATTTTTATTATTTCTAAAGTAATATAAAATATTTACATTAGTCATTGCGAGTTTTCTTTTCCTATAGAAATACAATATGAACAACATCTATGTATTGTGGGAAAGTATAAAATAGGTAGAGTTTGATTAAAGTATAATGTTATCTTAAATAACAGCATTTCTGGGTAAATAATTCCACCATTTAACTGAGGACAATGATCCTGATAACATAGGAATGCATGAAATATACAAGAACATTTTTTAAGTGTATCCTTCCAAAAGCACACAGAAGCAGATATGAGTCTACATGTAAAAAAATATCTCAAATTTTAATTTATTAGCCTTGACATTAAAAACATCTTCTAAGGACAGTTTTAATATTAAAATGAAAGGAAGCGAACAGCTCCATTTCTTGATTTTCTTAATATCATTTGCTTGTAATTATAAAGATTTTTGAAACTTTTTCACGTAGTACTTCTATGCTAAAATGTATATATGTTACCCAAAGTGGTAATAACATAAGAGAGGATAGAAACATAGGAATTATTAAAAAGTCAAAATAATAAAGAAAAAAAAGACTTAAACCTTTAGAAGTGAATTTAATAGTGAATAGGGAAATCCATCTGTCAAATGCAAAATAATAGGCCAAGCTTTCTATGGTACAATTAAAAAAAAATTATTAATGTAGAAATAGAGGGGAAAAGCCCAAGGCTTGATTTCTTGTTGATGGTACTAAAGTGGAGAACAGGCTTACCATTACTCAATAAAGTAACCTGAGAAGTGGTTACCTTATAAAGATACATAATCAATATGAAAATATATCTAAAGTATACTTTCAAAATAAGAAAATAAATTCACTATAAATTAATTTTCACTGCTTTCAAAATAAGTATAGCCATATAGTCATTATTTCCTAGGCCCCATGGGATCAAAATTCAACTATGTTGATACCTATGATATTGGTTCAAATAGTTTATGTTTAAGCACAGCATTACTCCAAGCAGATGGAAAAATTAACTGGTAACTGGCTAGGCAAATTTGCATTTCTGTGGTCAAGAATAATTCTTTATAGTTTAAGATAGCATGTCCTCGTAAGAACTAATAATTTTAATTAAAACTTAAGGTCAACCATACACACTATAAGAATAAAATTTAAACATACTTATGGAACTTTCAAAAAGCTTTTAATAGAAGTAATTTCAATAAGTGTACACCACTCTTGGACAATGGGCAAATAAGTGTTGCTAATAAAACATTATTAATAAGGCTTTATTATTAAATGTCAAAATAATTAATATTTTTCCCTGCCGAGGTTACTAGACAACATTTGGTCTTGAGTTATACAGTATTCATGATTTACAATAAAATTCAATTTCTAGACCATATCATCTTTAAAAACATAAGGGTGATTATATGCCAGGTACATTTCAAGATTGAGTTACTTTTAAAATGGAAGTCCATATTTTTCTAACGTGATATAATTAAGAGAAACAGATAAGATAGTTTGTGTCTCTGGACATACAAAGATTTTGAAGACCAGAAAGTACCAAGTCAGCTAATAATTTTAAATTTAACTGAACAAAATACACAGAACAGGAGATTTAGAAACATTTGCATTTGACCATAGAATTAAAATTTTATTTTAAAGAGATGAGATTATTTTTGGTAAACTCAGGAGAGAAAATTAAGGTTTATATTCCAATCATTAATAACTTCCAGTAAATAATTCTGCTTTTAATATAAAAAAACAACATTTTAAGATACAAAATTCTCAAGATCTGACCTATTTTAGCTGATATATTCTTTAAAATGTAAGCTTGCATATCGCTTTAAGAAATTTGTCAAAGCAAATTTTGGTAATTGAAGTAATGGACATTACAAAATGGATTTAGTATTATCCCAACAGAGTCTCTTATTCTTGTTATTTACAATTAAAAATAAATTTCACCACAATTAACCTTGAGCTTGGCCTTTGAATTGGTTTTGTAATTAAGTTAAATAAGTAAACATACAAATGCCTTCATTTGAACTCTCCCTTTCCAGAAATATCTCTCTTATTTAAAACCCATGATGTTACCGTCTCCTTCTATCTAACCTGAACTTTACAAAGTCACTTTTTTAGTTTGCATGTAATGGTGAAGACATTAAAACTGGAAATTATCTGTTAAATTATAAATGTTATAAGGTAGGCAAAAAAGTGCTTTAGAAACTAGTTTTACTAACACATCAGTGTATTTCTGTGTGTTCTGAAGAGATGGGCTAGTAGGGTCCTGATGGATAGGTCTTTGGATTGTTGATTTAAAAAAATGCATGTGAGAAGTGCAACTAAATTTTATTTGGGGCAAAATGAGGACTGAAGCCCAGGATACAGCACCTCAAATAGCTCTAACAAACTGCTCCAAAGAGGGGGAAGGTCAGTATTTATGTGATTTTGGTGGAGAGAGAGTACATGCAATTGAGCACGTTTCCAGAAGATATCTGCTAGTCTCATGAAGCCTTTTGCTAGTCATGAGTAAGTCATCACTCTGAAGCATTTTAGTACTTTTCTACGTATGAGGAGATGTAAGAATTGGGTTCATAAAATCGGCTCCTGAAAATACCTACCTGAAGACCTGTTCTGCCAATTTTTCCCTGAGCACAGAATGCCTCATTTCTGTTCTCCACCCTAAACTCCTTTCAGGGGATGCTGAAAATCAGCAGCACATGATTTAATGTTTGTAGAGGTAAATATCAAGTGTCCATGGCAAGTGCCAATTTGTAGTTGACAGGATCAAAGAATAGAAGAGAAGAGCAAAGAATAGAAGAGAAGAGCAAAGAAAGAAGAGCACATTGCCTAAGTCTGTCTAGGATATCTCCCTGTGTAGGGGCAAAGGTAAATGGGTTGGATCTGGGTATTCCGAAATAAGGACAAATTTGCCAAAGGCAGATGATATCAAAAGGAGCTCAGAAGAGACTGAGAGGGCTTTGCATCAGTATTTCCTGCTTTTTCATGACTGTCTCAAACCCAGCTTGGTCAATAAAAATTAATGAATTCATTTGTGTAGCAACTTCTCAATACTATAAAGATTCTTCTCACAGAATATTAAAAAGGAAATTAGATTGGCTAGAACAATAACTCTGGCTATTATTTAAAACAAGTATGAAACCAAACTGAAACTAACTGATGGTATGCGTTATTTTTTACTTACTTTATAAACAGTTCCAAAAGCACCTGAGCCAAGTACTTTCACTCTTTTGAGCTCAGTTTCTTTCAAAATACGAAGTTGAGCTTGATTGGGTGCTGTGCCACTGGGAGTTAAGGGTTCTACCAGCTACAAAGTAAAAGAAAAACAAAAAATACAGGTTATACAACTTTCAATCCAATAATCAGTGTTCCTCTCTCTGTCTGGTTTGCTTTCTCACACATAAAAAACACACACAAACCTATTTTATATCAACAAACCATATGTATATAAAATGTATCACTCAGCATTCCTCTAACCCTACTCTTTCTTTTTTGATGATCTTCACCTGGGTGAACACAAGTAACAAGTATGTACCTTGAGGTCTACTAGTCTAAGGGATGTTTTTTTCCCCATTTTTTATAGAGATCTAGAGACTAATATGGAGAAAGCAATGGCACCCCACTCCAGTATTCTTGCCTGGAAAATCCTATGGACGGAGGAGCCTGGTGGGCTGCAGTCCATGGGGTCGCGAAGAGTCAGACACGACTGAGTGACTTCCCTTTCACTTTTCACTTTCCTGCATTGGAGAAGGAAATGGCAACCCACTCCAGTGTTCTTGCCCGGAGAATCCCAGGGACAGGGGATCCTGGTGGGCTGCCGTCTATGGGGTCGCACAGAGTCGGACACAACTGAAGCGACTTAGTAGCAGCAGCAGCAGCAGAGACTAATAAGGGGCTTTTAATTCTACTTCATGTTCCTTCTTCTGGACAACTTCAGCTAAAGTTTAGAGATTTTACTTATTCAACTGTACTCTATCAAAGTTTTGTTTTGTTTTTTTCATTTCAGGAAATTTAATACAAAAATAAAAAAATTTTTAATTAAAAAAAAGCTACCTTTTTTTTTTTTTTAAGCATATACTGTCTTTACCAAGGAAGTCAGGGCAGATACATAAAAAAAGAAAAAACAAGCTAGCACAATGTCAATAAACAAACACAGTGTTTTAAAATTTTTCATGTACGTGTAAATTACTGGAGGGTTTTGTTAAAATGCAGATTTTGGTTCAGTAGGTATGGATTTGGGGCTGAAATCTTCATTTTTATAGAACTCTAGAAGATGCCTCTTTATGATGTTGCTCCTTGAACACATTTTAAGCAACAAGTCCCTAGAATACCTTCCAGGTAAAAAATTGTAAAACTCTATGAATTGATTCTAGATCATAAATGAATGCTATGGAAGAGGAATAAAATAACAAAGGGAGAATGAGGTTTGCTTTTTTGGCTTCCTCAAAGGAGGTAGACTTTAAAACTAGTCTTGAGATAATAAACATGGATGGACATGGGGGAGGACACTGTCACTAGGGACAGGTTAGACACAGCCTCAAGAAGGAAGACGGCACGGAAGAGACTAATGCACAGAGAGGGACAGGTCTGAAGGCTGAGATTACGGTGGGCGATGCCAGATCCGGAAGGGGGCTGGTTATGGCCCAAAGGGGTAAGATTAGGCTGATGATTTTAGATGTCATGGTTTAGATGCCATTCCCAGAGAGAACGGGTAAGCAGGAGAAATGTATGTAAATGTGTGCCAATTTCTTATGTGAAGAACAACAACAGTAACAAAAATGTAGACAAAAGAGAGACTCCAGATACCAAATAGTCTATACTGAATGTTAAAATTTTAGAAATGTATCTATGCTTGAGGGAAAAAGCAAGTGAGACAAATAAGAGCTGCTTCTTTTTTTTAAAGTTAATAAAGGAACTAAACTTTACAAATAGCTTGTTCTTTCTCAGCATGAGGAAATACTTAAGGGCTACTCCTACTCACATTGTCTTGAAAACCACCACACTATTTCAAAATGTCTGTTTACAAGGCTAACTGCAGTGTGGTCCTCCAACTTGGTTATTATTATAATGTTCCTGTGAACATCACAGTCTACTTAATTAGCTGAACAGGATCATGAATATAAGTAACAGTTAGGAATAGTTAGCAAGGATTTGGGAAAAATGATAAAAAATATCAATAAAATTAGGCTTTTTTTAATAGTTTGACAATGCACTGCTATTTCATTTTCAAATTTAAATTGTAATAATGCATATAACTGCATGCAAGTCACATAAATCTCAGAAAGAACCACACAAGTCTTTATTAAAGCTGAACACAAAATCTCCTGCAGAGGATCCTCTTCATTTGAATCCTGCTGTGCAGAATTTGTTTGGTAGATTTTGATATATATACTTTGTGTGTAATAAGAAACTTTTATAAATTATTTCTTAAATCACATGTAAAAGTCATACAGAAATCATATGTAAATTTGGGAACTGGATTTTTTTTGCACTTTGGGTTAGATACACTTAACATATATATGTGTGTGTGTGTGTGTGTGTGAACTCTATATATAGACATGGGCCTCCCAGGTTGCCCTAGTGGTAAAGAACCTGTCTGCCATTACAGAAGACATAAGAGATGTGGGTTTGATTCCTTGGGTTGGGAAGAGCTCCTGGAGGAGGGCATGGCAACCCATTCCAGTGTTCCTGCCTAGAGAGTCCCATGGACAGAGAAGCCTGGCAGGCTACAATCCATAGGGTCGCAAAGAGTCTGACACAACTGAAGCGACTTATCACATAGCATATATAGACCTATACTATGCAGTACTTTCATATTTTGAAAACGTCATAATTCTACCTGATAAGTTTAGTCCTCTGCAATTTTCTTAAGTATCATTCAATTTTTTTTTTTTACAAACACATTTTTCCCCAGGAATTTGAGCATTATATCATTAAAAGAAGCATAGTTTTATTTTGTGATGCAGTATGATAAAATTTAAATCTGTGGGTTTTTATACCATTGCTGCCACTCATAAGCTTAGAATGCAACTTACCCTTCCTGGCCCTTCATTTCACATCTGTAAAGTTGGTGTAGCAATAATTACCTTAGAAGATTGTTAAAGGATAAAACAGTATAGAGCATAGATGAAAAATTTTGGAACGTTATCTGCCATAATATAGGCAACAAATCTGTCACTTCAAGAGATAGGATTGTCTTTCATTAATATATTTTTAAATTACAACATCTACAAAACCATTAAGCTTATCCGCATTTCAATAAATGTATGTTAAACAAAAGATTTCTTACTTTTATGTATGCAACAGAAAAATAGACACTGTGGGGGAAAATGATTTGGGGAAAGGGTATCAGTTTTAAAAACCTTCCAACGGCACATCAGATTTTAACGACTTTCACCTTTGAGGCAAGATTTCTTGCTTCAGTAATTGAGAATTTAAGTTGATCCTCTTAAGAATTCCTCTTCTGTTTAGATGGTAGAAAATCATAGTTATTTACTTTTACTGAGAGAAATATGGGAATTCAACAATAATCTAATTTTGCCCTAAGTGATAACTTTCTATTTAAAAAAAAATAGAATATACTTACAAAACCAATTAGTGTGCATTTATTTAGTAATGAAATGCCAATTTGATGGGCATTCTTAGAAAGCACCGTATTAATAAAACAAGACAAACAACTCTTTCATAGCAATGAGCCTTTCCTACACAAGGTTAAGAGACAGAATTTGTCTTCTATTTATTCAAGAATCTAAATATCCACTGCTATACCAAACCTTCCATTCTTCTTCAACTCTAGTTTATTTACTTCACTTTTCAAGATTCTCTCAGTGACTGTTCCAAACCAGCCATATGAGAGAATTCTGCCTGCCAAACTTATTCATGTTCACATGTACAAAGCTGAAAGTGATCAAGTTGGGTCTACTGCATCATCCAGCTTAAGTAGAAATTGTTACTATGTTTACTCTGTGTCTATAACTGACTACTTAATGCTTGAATGAGTCTATTGACAAGACAGCCCATTCTAATCTCAGATAACTTCCATCATTAGAAAGTATTTCCTTACATGTAGCTCTATAGTAGCTTTCTGAAACTGTCACATATTTCTTCTATCTAGATTCAACTTCTAGGGGGAAAGAGCTAAAATTTAATTCATTATCAGTGTGAGAAACTTATGAATGAACAAATATTCCCATTCCTGTCAGTGTTAAGAGGAAGTCAGACTGTTACATTGACAGAAAGCAATCTCAGAGAAGGCTGTCTCAGTACAGATTTGCTCTCAATTGTTCAGACAGGCATGGGTATGTGTATCAGGAGACAGAGGTAGGATTTAAGTTGAGAAAGCTATGGTAACACACATTCTTCTGCAACTGCTTTCCCTCTGATAGCCTGTATGCTGAAAATGATCATCTTGCATGCCAGAAAACTCAGTGCGGCAATGTAAAAGAAATTATAATATTTATGGATAATTTACATATTCACAATAACTAACATGCACAATATTAAATGCATAGTGTGGGAAGGTCTAAGCTTTATCCTGAAGCTCATCTTTTCACTGATGTTATAAGATTGGTGGCTACCCACTGAATGACCCTTAATTAAAGCATAAATTGTTTGTCGATCTGGCTTTATTTTAGCCAAAATAATCCTATCTCTTGCTAACATTTTTCTCATTCTGTTACGAAGATATCTTCTTACTCAGATATTTTCTAGATCTCCTACTTTGATATCCTAGAGCTTATTAATGGACCCCTGGCCCCCAAAGAAACAGATCTGTCTTTTCCCAATATGATAATTTCCTTGACTCTTGCTATTTGCCCTCTTTAAGTCATGAGCCTGCCTTGACTACATTTATTATACACTCTGATTTTTCATCAACTGTGTATAATAGAAAGTAGAAAATATTAGTCGCTCAGTTGTGTCCGACTCTTTGTGACCCCATCATCTGTCCATGGAATTCTCCAGGCAAGAATACTGGAATGGGTTGCCATTCCCTTCTCCAGGGGATCTTCCAGACCTAAGAACTGAACCCAGGTCTCCTGCATTGCAGGCAGATTCTTTATACTCTAAGCTACCAAAGCATACTATAAAAACGTAAATCCTCAGCAGAAAACCAAATAGAATTTTCACTTGGATTAAGAACTGAGTATCATAAAAACCTTCTAACTCTAATGAAAGTCCTTAAACACATGAACAGAAGAAATGAACACCTCACCTCTGTTTCCAGGAATCTTCTTAAGGCCCTTTTCTTTTTGATGCTCTTCCTTCGAGCATAAACTGCAAATGTTAGGCCCACAATGACCAGGATGAAGAGCCCACCAATGACTCCAGCTGCAATTAGAGGAGTCCTGCCAACCAGAATGGAAAAGAGAATAATAAAAGTAAGAGAGAAAAGACAGAAAAAGAGGAAAGGATGGTTGTTTACCCACATATCACAAGTCTAATCAGTTAGAAGAAACACAAACAAAAACGCATTACCTTTTCTCATGGTAAAAACTGCATTTTTTTTTTTTTTGCTTTGTTTTTTAATAGTAAACCATGCACAGACAACTAATCATTGGAGATGAGCAGCCACAACATGCCATTTGATGAAACATGTAAAATTTGATAACAAAATGAAGAATATATGCCAAATTTTTGATACAGGATCACTTTAAATTGTTTTAATTTTACTTTTATCTATAAAGAAGAAAAATGCATTTAAATAGTACGATTGTGATATATGCTATTATTTTCAACATTTTCTCTAAAGCAGGCTTTCTCAACAGTGGCACTATTGACATGCAGGGCTGGATACTTGTCCGTTCTGGGGACTGTCTTACACATTTTAGGATGTTTAGCAGCAATCTCATCCTCCATCCACTAGATGCCAGCAACACTCACCCTCTCTCCCCAGTCATGACGTGTGTCTCCAGACATTGCCAAATGTGTGTCAAAATCACTGCCAATTGAGAACCACTGTTTTAAACCAAGAATGAGTGGTTTGAGGACATATGAACCCCATGCCTCTGGCATACAAAGATACCAACAGAGAGATGCATTGACAAAGTGCTATTTCAAACTCTGTCAAGGGCAATTCTGTTGGGAAAAGGGGCAAGAGAAAGATGAAGAATTGGGTCAGACAGGTTTTCAGAGTTATGATGACTGGAGTAAGCATTATTATCAAAAGCATGACTAAGCATCATATATCCATGAAAGAAGTCTATATATTAAGTATTTTTTTTTTATTGTTTCAACTTTCCATTAATGTCTTTTTTTAAAATTTTATTTTATTTTTAAACTTTACATAATTGTATTAGTTTTGCCAAATATCAAAATGAATCCGCCACAGGTATACATGTGTTCCCCATCCTGAACCCTCCTCCCTCCTCCCTCCCCATACCATCCCTCTGGGTCATCCCAGTGCACTAGCCCCAAGCATCCAGTATCGTGCATCGAACCTGGACTGGCAACTCGTTTCTTACAATGATATACATGTTTCAATGCCATTCTCCCAAATATTAAGTATTGAATAAAAATACATAAATAGCATTAAAATAGGAATATATTGACCAGAGATTTTTATTCTTAAAATGTTTCTCTAATATATTGCTTACTAAGACATGCTTTTGAAACTGATCACTTTTTGTTTTCTAATATTAAATTTTTTGCTTACTTGAAAAGTAATGTTTATGGTCTTAACTTCTTGTCCTAGAATAGTATCTATGAGCTTCCTGTGGTCAGTCTTGAAATACATTAATTTCATATGCCATATGAAACAGTTCAGAGTAAAACACATATTGACTATGAAGTCATGATAGATATCAAAACTAAAAAAGACTTCCCTGAATGCTCATGTTCTCTAAGGTAAAGTGTTTTATGTTTTATATTACTATTTGTAGAAGAACCTTCTTTATACAGCTACACTCTTAGAAAAACAAAAACATTACTTGTTCCTGTAAGATAAAGTTTTGCTCAAAGATCAGAAATAATGAAAGTGGATGATCCAAAGTAAAATATTTAAATTTTAAAGAGCTATTGGAAAAAAAAAATTCTGTCTAACTTCTTCTACAAATGAAGTCATGTCTTTTAAACATTATAACTGTTATATTATTGTCATATAAAACTGCAAAGAAACCTTAAAAAGTGGTTCATCCTAAAGGTTGTTGCCTGGCAGTTGAAAGTCCTTCAGCACATTGAAATGTTGCTATAATTCAACCAGATTTTCCTAAATGGAATTTTCTAAAGATATAAAAATCTGTGCTGAGAAAATTACACTACAGTATGGAAACAAACTCATCATTATAATGCCTTTTGGTATGTGTAAGATCACATTTTTGGTATTCCAGTTAAATATGCATTTCAGAAAACATTTTAAGTCTTCAACTCAAGGCATATTTTTCAGCTCAAGTGCCTAATACATCTCTGAAAAGTCACTACTATAAAAAGAGTTACATTTTTGTTTCCTTAGCCCAATGTTTTATTGTAAAGGATTTATGCATGATTGAGAATAGTTCCCAGCATTTTCTTAGCTGTAGGTTTGAACTAAACTCTAATCTTCCTCTACTTATCCATTTTGCAAAAGAATAAATGGTATGTATTTATGAAAGCATTTGTCACTATAAATTAAAAGAAAATTCTCTATTTTTTGTTTGTCTTTCATTTTAAGAGTGATCATTTCCAACAGAACAAGATTCCTGACTCTATTTTTTTTCATCTAATTCAAATGAATATCAGTTATCATATCATTTCTATTTAGTCCTGGCAATGAAAATAAAACATTTAAAAATTCAACAGACAGCAATTTCTATGACTTTCTAGTTAGCTTTTACTTTTGTTATCTTCCTTCAGCAGTTCCTTGGTTGATTTGCATTTTTCGAGTTGTTTTCCTCTTTTACCACTTTGCAGAAATGGGAGTGTTACAAACAATCCAAAGAAGCAAAGAACTAGAGTTTCTGCACCTAAAATTCATACATAAATTCTTGTTGGATGTTTAAAGAGGCCTACTTCTTCTTAGTTCAGCAGAAGTTACTCTTGGAAAAGAAAAAAAAAATTAACTACAAGGAAGCAATTAAGTTGAAAAGCAACAATGTTCTATAAGAAAACTTGCTTGTATTTTTAATAAGTGAATATCATGATAAAAGGTACTGATTTTGATTAAGAAGATTTAATATTCATAAAAAAATTGACGTGGAATGTAACCCTGGCGTGGACTCTAGTTTTGACAAGTCAGCTATACAGATATTTTTTCGATAACTTGAGAAATTAGAATATGGATTTGATAGTAGATGAAATAGACTATACTGGCGTGTAAAGATGTAGACCAGAGATCAAAAAGACTGAGTTAAAACACAGTAGGCACTAAATCAGAAAAAAAATTCTTACACACATATACATGCTGCTGCTGCTAAGTCGCTTCAGTCGCGTCCGACTCTATGCGACCCCATAGATGGCCGCCCACCAGGCTCCCCCGTCCCTGGGATTCTCCAGGCAAGAACATATATGTGTGCAAAAAAAAAAAAGATCTGGAAAAATGTACAATAAGACATTAAATGGTTTTTGTTTCTGAATTATATGACTCTAGCACTCTTATTTTTGTTGTTTTTACTATTGAACAGTTTTCTAATATTCTCCATTATGTCTTCCCTTAGAAATATAGGTTAATGAAACTTAAGAAAAATACAGGAAAAATACATCTTTGTCTAAAAGCTTAGTTTTACAATAACAGCCTTATTTTCTTTCTTTTTTCCTTTTCGAATGTTTACTTTGCATTTTTTCAATTACGATTTCATTTCGCTATTCCCTGTCCACTTTTATGATCTAAGTACTTCTGAAGGTATATTCTATTCATTATAGCTTAATGTGTCTGAGACATTTAATTGCCACTATGTTTCTTACAATTAACATTATGTTTTATAAGATCCATCTAATTTGAAAAGTTATACCACTTCACATTTCGTACTCCCCCGCAATTTTGATGATTCGCTGAAACTCCAGTACTTTGGCCACCTCATGCGAAGAGTTGACTCATTGGAAAAGACTCTGATGCTGGGAGGGATTGGGGGCAAGAGGAGAAGGGGACGACAGAGGATGAGATGGCTGGATGGCATCACCAACTCGATGGACGTGAGTCTCAGTGAACTCCAGGAGTTGGTGATGGACCGGGAGGCCTGGCGTGCTGCGATTCATGGGGTCGCAAAGAGTCGGACGCGACTGAGCGACTGATCTGATCTGATCTGAGACATTTGTAGGTGTAGGATCAATGCCCTTTTTTTTTTTTTTTACCCCCTGAAAGTTAATGCTTCACTCTTTATAAGAATCCTTTGGATAAAAGGGATATAGTTACTTAAGTTGCTGTTTTAAATTGTTGTGTATCTCTCCTAGGTCTAGTGCTGACTTCTGCCAACTCAGCTATATTCCCTGAAGGAGAGTGTGTTCCTCTTACATATGGGTCAGAGTAACCTCTTAGAGGCTAAGATGTGACATTAATGAAATCATAAGGGTCAACACCAAGAGACCTAGAATACTCTGTAATCCCTCATCTGTAATAGGAGTATTGCTTGTTCTCTGTCTTTTGCCTGTCCATTAAAAACCTTTGGGATACCCTGAAGTATACAAGATAGGGCATGTCAATTGACAAGTGTGAGCTTTTTCTAAAGGAATGCTATCAGATATTTTATCTTATTCTGTGATTTTAAAATAGTATAATGAAACTAGTGTCTCCCATCTACTCATAGAAACTAATATAATAAGGATTCTGAGTCACAAATGAACATGACTAATTTATTTAAAAGCATATAACTTGGATTTCACAGTTTCTTTTAGAAGTTCAGAGACAACACTATAAATTACTCTATAATCTTGAATGCAATTATCTATTTAAAAATTGTATATTGAAGAGTAGTGTCTCCCCAGACTATGCTATTCATATAATAAGATATATTCTTATTAGTCATTAGTATATTTGAACTATGTTATTCCTCACTGGAGAATATAAAATGTGAGTGAATCACGGAACGTGATTTTATAAACATCCAAATACTTTCTTTCACTGATCTGTTTCCTTTCAGATAACAAATCAGAAACAAAATAAAGTCAATATAATTTACGATTAAAATTCAAATGGCTTTAAAACTATTTGATTACACCCATTTTGTTTCATTTAATGTCAAGGGCAGACTATTCTACAAAATATGTGCAGTGGTATTTTCTTTAAAATTGTAAACTTAGTAAGACTGGTACTTTAATATACTCACTGTGCTGTGCTGTGCTAAGTCACTTCAGTGGTGTCCCTATGGACTGTGGCCCGCTAGGCTCCTCTGTCCATGGGATTCTCCAGGCATGAATACTGGAGTGGTTGTCATTTCTTACTCCAGAGGATCTTCCCAACCCAGGGATCAAACCTGTGTCTCTTAAGTCTCCTGCCTTGGCAGGCAGCTTCTTTCCCACTAGTGAAAAGAATTCTAAATATATAAGATTTTTTTTGTGTTAATTTCACCAAATAAAAGTATTTTAAATTTATAATATAGGCATATTTTTCTTTATTTCTTAAGTATAGAATAATTTTCAATTACAGATAAAGGAATCAATCAGATATTCTATTAATATAACACACTGATGATGTAGTTTACAACTCACGGTATTGACTTTATATCAAAGAACTCTACTTTTAGAAGCTCTAAATTAAACAATTTGAAGTCAGATCCTCAGAATTGTTTGGATCAGACTTAGGGCCATAGGGCTTCCCTGGTGTCCCAGTGGCTAAGATCCCACACCCCCAGTACAGCGGGCCTGGGTAATCCCAGGTCAGGGAACTGGATTCCACATGCTGCAGTGAAGAGTTTGCATGCCAAACTAAAGATCCCCAAATACCACAGCTCAGCCCCAGTACAGCCAAATAAATAAACTTTTTTTTTTTTTTAAAGCTTAGGGCTGCTTTATTTTCTGTCCATGATGGGTACTAAAGGTGTTAAACTGATTTTTTTTTTTAATTTACACAGAATTATAAACAAGTCCAACAGGCTAATTAAATCATTTTAACCATTTTTGAATAACAAAGTTTAAATGAAAGTGTAAAATAATGTCTCTAGCATTATTACTTTATGTTTACCTTTCAAATCTTCACAATTTTTCCTTATAGTATTACATCATGCTGGAAAAATGTTTCCACCTCAGACTAATTTGAGTTTTATTAGGTTGGTGAAATGTAATTGTGGTTTCGGGCTGTGAATTTTAAATTATAACTAGGCTCAAACACATCTTTATTAATCAAAATAGGAACTATTACAATCAACACATTTTTGACAACAAAAAATAAGTTTGTTTATTCCTGTAGTGTAAAAAATCTGTGCTTCAGGATTCGACAAACTCTTGGAAAGCATTTTCTGACTCCTGCCGGTTGTCTAAGCGTTTTCCCGCAAAACACTGTGGCAATGCTTGAAGAAGTAGTCGTCGGTCGGCGAGAGGTCAGATGAATATGAGGAATGAGGCAAAATTTTGGAGCCCAATTCTTTCAACTTTTGAAACGTTGGTTGTGTGACATGCAGTCGGTGGTGTTGTGGAGAATAATTGTGCCCTTTCTGTCGACCAATGCCAGCTACAGGTGTTGCAGTTTTCAGTGTATCCCATTGACTTACTGATTTACTGACTGTACCCCTCAGATATGATGATTTTGCTGGGATTCAGAAAGCTGCAGTGGATCAGATGGGGACCACCAAACAGTGACCATGACTTTTTGTGTGTGCGTGCAAGTTTGGCTTTGGGAAGTCTTTGGAGCTTCTTCTTGGTCTAACCACTGAGCTGGTCACCACTGGCTGTCAAACAAAATCCACTTTTCATCACATGTCACAGTCTGATCAAGAAATGGTCTGTTGCTGTTGCATAGCATAAAAGAACATGACACTTCAAAATGATTTTTTTTTGATTTGCGGTCGGCTCATGAGGCACTCACTTATTGCGTTTTTTCACCTTTCCAATTTGCTTCAAATGCTGAACTATCATAGAATGGTCGACATTCTTTAGCAACATCTCCTAGTTGTAAGAGGATCAGCTTCCATGATCGTCTCAATTGGTCATTGTCAAATTTCAATGGTCAGCCACTGCACTTCTCATCTTCAAAGCACTCATCTCCTTCAGAAAATTTGTTGAACCACCATTGCACTGTACGTTCACTAGCAGTTCCTGGGCCAAATGAGTTGTTGATGTTGCAAGTTGTCCCTGCTGTTTTACAACCCATTTTGAACTCAAATAAGACACTCATTCTATCTTGCCTTTTGTCTAACATCATTTCCCTAGTCTAAAATAAATATAAACAGCTAGTAATCAGTAATTAACAAAAAACATAAAGTCAGAAATGCTCATTAAGATGGTATATAATAAAACAACATATTAAATATTTAAGAATGTATTCCACTATCAAACAGCAAAGTTCAACAATGCAAAACCACAATTACTTTCTCACCAACCTAATAATTGTATGTCTGCCTCCACTAGTTGGAATAGCAGTACCACCGTCAAATAACTCAGTTTAAATAGACATAAGCACATTCTTCACCAAAGGTAATGAGAAATAAACACAGCAGGAGCTACCTGGTCTTTCTCAGATGCCTGAGATCTGACATATTTGCCTCTGAAAGTGAAAGCGAAGTCGTTCAGTCATATCCAGCTCTTTGCGACCCCATAGACCCTTACCAGGCTCCTATATCCATGGGATTTTCCAGGCTATAGTACTGGAGTGGATTGCCATTTCCTTCTCCAGGGGATCTTCCCAACCCACGGCTCAAATCTGGGTCTCCTGCATTGTAGACAGACGCCTTACTGTCTGAGCCACCAGGGATCCTGTTTAATACTATCATGAAATCAAATACTCTTGAAACAGTGCTCAGTTGTGTCGGACTCTTTGTGACCCCATGGACTGTAGCCTTCCAGTTCTTCTGTCCATGGGATTTTTTAGGCAAGAATATTGGAGTGGGGTGCCATTTTCTACTCCAGGGGATCTTCCCAACCGAGAGATCAAACCCACGACTCATGAGTCTCCTGCATTGGCAGGTGGATTCTTTACCACTAGTACCAGCAAACACCTTAGCACTGGCAAAATATACACCTTACTTAGGCCAAGACAGTCTCAGTTTGTACCACTGTTAAGTACCAATAGAACCCCCTTCACTCTCAAAAGTACACTTTTGTGAACAGTAAATTAAATGTTTGTCCTTTGATAAATACTTAGCACAGTTTAGAGAATCTAGGACACTTCCATATAACTCTTTACATAAAAAAGTGAAGTCGCTCAGTCGTGTCCAACTCTTTGCAACCCCATGGACTGTAGTCTGTAGACTGTAACCAGGCTCCTCCATCCATGGGATTTTCCAGGCAAGAATACTGGAGTGGGTTGCCATTTCCTTCTCTAAGAGATCTTCCCAACCCAGGGATTGAACCTGGGTCTCCAGCATTGTAGGCAGATGCTTTACTGTCTGAGCCACCAGGGAAGTTCCCTAACTCTTTACATATATATGTATAAATAAATGAACACATACACATTCATACAAGAGCACCTAAGTATTACCAAGTTTCACTTCCTGGGTAGGTAAGTTAGTTACTGCCTGTAATAAACCATAAGACTCCCATGGACAGAGGAGTCTGGCGGGCTACAGTCCATGGTGTTGCAAAGAGTCAGACACACTAAGTGACCAAACAACAACAACAACAACAAACCTACATATAACACAAATGGATGTTTCATACATTAGAGTCAGAAGTGATGACTCTGTGTAAGCTTATATTTTGTCTTAAAAATATGATTATATGACATTGGTTAACATCCTGTATCTTATCTTTCCTCCAAAAATGTTATAGTAACCATCAGACAAAAAGCATGAATATATCATGGACCAGAGGTTAAATGTATCCACAGTAATAGACTATATTTCCTAATTTGCTCTTTAAATGTAGTTGATCAAAAACATCTTGACTCTTTACTGAAAGAAAATTCTTAGAATCAGTTGCCAACTGAGATAAATAATACCACTTCACAAATAGGACCATTTCAATATTATATTAATTATGTATGTAAGCAGTTTAAACACAGGAAAGTGAAAGTCACTCAGTTATGTCCGATTCTTTGTGACCCCATGGACTGTGTAGTCCATGGAATTCTCTAGGCCAGAATACTGGAGTGAGTAGCCTTTTCCTCCTCCAAGGGATCTTCCCAACCCAGGGATGGAATCCAGGTCTCCCGCATTGCAGGCAGATTCTTTACCAGCTGAGCCACAAGGGAAATACAAACACAGGAAAAGTTCTGTCCAAATAAGAGGAACACAAGATTTGACTGCCATTAGGTGCTCATTGGTTTTATGACACTTGTAATGTCATTAACAATTATTTCCTTTTTCAAAAGGAAATAATCTAATAGAAATGAAAACATCAAAGGTTCTATCTTGATATAGAACTGTCCCCTTTTATAGAGATATACCAGGGATTTGTTTGGTCTTAAATACTGCACTTATGTTCAAATAATTTAAATAGATTGACTATAAGACTTTTCATTCTAATAATACTTGTATAATTTTAATCAAAATTTTCTTTTTACATACATTGCATACTTTCACAATAACTATGCAATATAGATAGATCTTATAACCCCCATATTAAAAATAAGAAATAGACTCAAAAAAGGTAAGATACTTAGATAAGGTCAAACATAAATAGTAATGCTAACATTTTACATCTTGTAATCTCAAGTTCATCAATTTTTCAGCTATATTAAGTTGTTTTTCTAAAGATGTTTCATTAAAATTACTTTAGAGAAGAGAAATAGAATTAATCAGATTTTTCTTCAATACTTATATTTGATAATAGAGAATATAAAATGCACATAAATTTATTTAGGAGTTCTAATAAACTCTGATTTTATATTTAGTTTTTATTTAATTTTACATTTGATTTTATTTTATCTTAATGGTATAATTCTCATCACACCGGCACTTTCTTTGCATTGCTATGTCCATTATGATTCATGTCTATTAAGTCATTTATGTGCTTATTGACAATTATAAGTGCTTTAGTTCTTCATTTAGCTTCATTTTATTTTCTCAGTGAGAGAACAGTTAACAAGATTTTGAGGGGATTAAAAAACTTCAATTTCCTAAAGGAAAAGCAAAGACAAGCAGAATCTATCACTCTGGTGATAGTTCTTACTGCACTGTTCATCTGTTCAGTCTTCCCCAAAGTGGTTCAGATTTGAAACAAGAGATCTTGAAACACTAGAAAATATTGAAATTCCCCAGAAGACAGTTTAAGGGCTACTGCCTAGGGCAAGGAGAGCCATATTAATGTTGTTTTTTTTTTTTTTTTTCTTTTTCCCCTCCTGTAAACTGTACTTATCTGACCCGTAATTCTACTTGCTCTATAAATATAACACATCTTTTGTTTTTTGAGCAAAGGAAAGTGATGTGGATAAAATTCTGAGGCATTCATCAGTTGATAGTTATAGCTTTTATTTGATGAGACCTAGAGTATTACAGTATACTATCTAGGGTATTACAGTATCCTTTGATTAAGATTTGAGATTTCTCTATTATATCTTAAATGTGACCAGAAATGTAAGTGCTAAAGCAGATGAAGCAAAATATTCTGTCCCTCTTCCTAAGAAAATGAATGTTTCTTGACTTTTCATGTGTTTAAATAAATGTTTTTCCCAATAAGTTTTCAATATGCTATTACATATTATTCAAAACACAGCATTACAAGGTATTTCAGAAAAGATTTTACCATTAAACAAATATGTAAATATCACTTGGATTATGTCTAGGATTAGAACTGAAAAAAAATTCTGATAGTTTTACAGTGATTCCTTCCTCCAATTTACAAGTAATATTTATATCTATCTATGAGTTTTTGTTGCAATTTTAGGAAAGCATACAAACCTGAACATTTGATTTTTGAGGCAATTATTCTCATGATTAAACACACAATCCTAAGAGTACAAATAACACACCTATGAATTTTACACCTTTGAATTGTTTTCAGCTTTGCTGAAATATAATTGAAAAATATCTATGAATTGTTACAAATAAAATACTGAAAGAGAATTAGATAAGAAAGAACTTTTAGCAGATTTGTGTAAGAGCTCAGGTAAATTTTCTGTCTTTAGAGTTGTGTGTATGTATTGTGTGGTTTATACTTATTATACAATGTTCATATTAGTAGAACACTTTAAACATCATCTGTATAGGTAGAATATATACATATGTTTAATGAAATGAACATAATTTTTTAAATATTTAATTGCAAAATACAAAATCCACTAAACACTGCTCTATCCCATTACCTATTCATCACATAGACACGGTAATCTGAAGCAATATGCCAAAGTATTAAAAAATTGAAGATAAAAATCTTAAAATTTCGGTTGTCACCTACCAAAATGATTCAATATGATAAGGAATTAGTCCCACAATAGAGAAGAAAATATTACATAAATGCTTCTCTGTGAAGTAAAGTGTTGTTCAGTCTCCAAGTCTTGTCTGAATCTTTGTGACTCCATGGATTGCAGCACACCAGGCCTCCTACGTACTTCCTAAAGTACTTCCTCCTAAAGTACTTCCTACTTTACCTCCACAGAACTAAAGTAGGAGAGAAGTAAATCATTATAGGCACGATCCTTTATTCTCACATATTAACATTTTTCTTAACCTCAAAATCTCCATTCATTCTCATCACTGTAATTTCATACACCTATGCTACTAATGGGCATAAGTAGCTCAGTTACCTGTAGCTACCTGTAGCTCAGCTGATAAAGAATCCGCCTGCAATTCAGGAGATCCCTGTTGGATTCCAGGGTCATGAAATTCCCCTGGAGAAGGGATAGGCTACCCACTCCAGTATTCTTGCCTGGAAAATTCCCATGGATACAGGAGCCTGGAGGGCTATAGTCCAAGGGGTTGCAAAAAGTTGGACACGACTGAGCAACTAAGCACAGCACAGCACATGCTGCTAACAGAGATCACAGACTACAGAAAATTGCATTTATCTTTATCAAAACATCACACATTTGTGTTAAGTTTATTGGGGACAGTTATATAATACAGATTTAAACAGCCCCATTTTGAGATAATTTACAAGCTAATTTAACTAAAACTTTGATTTTTTTTTTTTTTTCATTGTACATACAATTGTGTATATAAAAGAATCCCATGAATAGAGGAGCCTGGTGGGCTGCAGTTCATGGGGTTGCAAAGAGTCAGACACGACTGAGCGACTTCACTTTCACTTTTCTTTCATTTATATAAAACATCTTTGATTTTTAGTATGTTTATAAAGCACCCCAATACTTGCCTTAGACTAAAAACAATTTTATTTATGAAATACTTACACAAAGGGAGTAAGAAAATGTCGTTGAAAAAAAAAATCACTCTTTTCATTTAGATGATGTATTTTCTACTTATTTTGCCCTTCTGGCAAACTTTTGTCCCACTGAGGGGACTTGCACATGTTAATGAGAAGCTAGATGAAATGACAAGGGAGGAGACTTTAAGAGCAGCTACAGCTATGGGGGAAATGCCAGGATTTTGGACATCCATGTGGGATCACTAAACATTTTTTCCAGGATTGAAAAACAAAGCTACATTTGGCATGTGTTTTATATGTGTTGTGCTTAGTAACTCAGTCATGTCTGACTCTTTGTGACTCTTTGGTTTGTAGCCTGCCAGGATACTCTGTCCATGGAATTTTTCAGGCAAGAATACTGAAGCAGGTTGTCATTTCCTCCTCCAGGGGAACCTGTATCTCCAGTGTCTCCTGCATGGAGGTGGACTCTTTGCCTGCTGATGTGTTTTATATGTGTTATGTCAAATAATTATTCTAACATATTGATTATTTATGTATGATGAATCTGAGGGAGGTTATAAAACTTGCAGCAGGTCTTAAGCATTCTACATGGTTAGTCATTTTGAATTTTGTCTTGTTTTACTCTAAAACCTTGTCTGTTTTCATTAAAATATGATTACAACAGTATATTAGAAAGATTATTCTTCTAATACACTAGATAGATAAGCCAGGAAAAGAAGACTAAACTATTCCAATAGTTCTTATTGGTGGCAGCGAGGGACAGAGTAGGGAAGTATAGAGGATGAAGCAGAAAAGTATTTACAACAGCAGAAATATACATCAAGTGCATAAACCTGATGGTGAAGAGAGACAAAGGAGGAGCCAAAGATGACAAGAATCCGGTGCTTGGGTGAGTGGAAGGTTGATGATTCCCATTATGGGTGTGAGAAACAAAGAGAAAAAACATTTGGATGGAGAAGTGTTGATTCCTTTGTTTCTATGGATTTGAGGTGCCGAACAATATAAATGTATACTGTTATCATTTCAATATGCCTTCAGATTTCTGTGTCTACCTATTCCTCCTCTAATGTCAACACTTATACCTGTGCTGATTTTATTAATAGCTTCACATTTTTTAATTAAAGAGAACCACAGATAACAAATGCAATTTTATTTAAGCATTTCCAATACTTTGTTTTTTCTCTAGGAATGCTAAAAATGAAAAAGGAAGAAAAAGGTTCAAGGGCTTTTGGCATCACCAACTCAATATACATGAGTTTGGGTAAACTCCAGGAGTTGGTGATGGACAGGGAAGCCTGGCATCCTGCAGTCCATGGGGTCGCAAGGAGTTGGACACGACTGAGTGACTGAACTGAACTGAACTGAACTGAACTAAAGGGCTTTTGTTTTCATTTCTGTTTTCTTTCCTCCTCCTTTTCCTTTTCTTTCCCTGATAAACTTATTTTGGAGCTTTGTTTCTCCAAAGTTTGGTAAAGTTTGCTGTATCAATCTATTTTTGTTGTGATCATTTGAAAGCATTCATTTTTAATGTAACACACATCTAAAATAGCTAATACATTTAAAAATGTTATTTGTACTATTATACCAGAGCTGTTCTTCCCACTGGGTAAGACAAGCTGAAACTAAGCACCTTTGGAAGTCTATACAGATCTTTGTTAATTCTGAGTCCTAATGATACTCCTTTTTAGAGAATTGAACTTTTGGTATTAAAGAAAGTTCTGTAATTGAAAAAGGTGAAAAGTGAAAGTGAGAGTGAAAGTGAAGTCGCTCAGTCATGTCTGACTCTTTGCCACACCATGGACTGTAGCCTACCAGGCTTCTCCGTCCATGGGATTCTCCAAGCAAGAATACCGGAGTGGGTTACCATTTCCTTCTCCAGGGGATCTTCCCAACCCAGGGATCAAACCTGGGTCTCCTGCATTGGAGGCAGACGCTTTAAACTCTGAGCCACCAGGGAAGCCCTTCTGGAATATGCCACTTCATATTTTTTATTTTATGAGTTTGTAATTTTCACTGGAACAACCTTATGTTTTTAGATATAAAGTACTAAGTGCTAATAAATGGCCTCAATTTTATCGCCATCTCTGTGACCCAATTCATTCCATTTGGCTATCATAAGAATATCTCCCCTTAGCACTATGTATCTCTTTTATACACTCTCAAACTAAACTTATTTAGGTGTTTATAATTATTTTCTTGTGCTCTCTTAATTACTGAACTAATTCCCATTACATTTTAGGTTTTCCACTAAATCAGTACTTGTCAAGGTCACCAACAATTTCCTTATTGTCAAATTAAATAAAATTATACTTAGGCATAATATCCCTTTGAGGGCAAATACTCTTTTATTTCTAATCTATAACATTTAGTTCTAATATATCCCATGCTATCTACTGAATTCTAGTTTAATTTAGCTCATCTAGGAGTACTAGAATAGAGGTACCATGTTAAAGTTTACACATGAGTAATGTGTAAATTTCAACTTTAGGGATGTGTACATATTCAGAGCTTAAAGGTAAAATAACAAATTTTCTATTTTTAAAAGTACAGATATATGTCCTTTAAGTACTGGAATTATGTTACAGGTGTCCTTGTATTTTTGGGAGGTTAGTTTGTCTCATGAAAACAAGAATTAAATGAACATTACATGAATAAATAACTGAATTAAAAAACTATAAATATTTAGATATTTTTCATCTTAAATCAATCCTTAAAATCACATAAATATTTCAACAATTTTAGAATTTTCTATGTATTTTTAAACTTAACAGAAGTGTAATTCTAAAATACTTCTAGTGAAAAGATAATGGGAAAAGTTATTTATTTCATTTTTCTTGAACTGAAGCTATACATGTTTAATATTTGCTTATTACTGAATATAAGGTAATAAGCAAAATATTTTCTCCTAAAAGCTGTGAAAAGAATCCTTGGATCAGTTGTTATTTTTGTTTTCTTGTAGGAGTTTTGTTTATCTCTCACCCTCACCACATGCCTACATACCTGCGAGCTAAGTCGCTTCCTTCATGTCTGACTTTTTGCAACTCCATGGACTGTAGCCCATCAGGACTGTAGCCCAGAAGGCTCCTCTGTCCAAGGGACTCTCCAGGTAAGAATATTGGAGGGGGTTGTCATTTCCTTCTCCAGAGTATCTTCCTGCTTCCTGACCCAGGGATCAAACCCACATCTCTTAAGTCTCCTGCATTGACAGCTGGGTTCTTTATTACTAGCGCCACCTGGAAGCCCCCTCATTCCCACCATACTTTGTCAAATTGATTAACCCAACTGTCATTCCTAATCCCCTGTTTCCTAGTAGCTTCTAATTCAGGGATTTTTTTTAAACTTCAACAATTTCCCCAGTCTCTCTATATCTTGATGTGAATAAAAAAATAAAAAATTTCTGGCCAATGAGAGAAAAGCAAATGTTGGGAATTTATGTAAAAGAAATGTAAAAGAATTCTGGGAAAAAATAAAAGTACAACTGATGAAATCTGTCCCTCCTCCTCTGTCCTCAGATGTAATGCTAGAGCTGCAGCAGCCATCTTGCTCCCAAAACAGAAAGATAAGAAAATGACATGGATTCTGACCCTGATGTTACTGCTCCATGGAACCAAAGGCAATAGCTCAGTTCAGTTCAGTTCAGTTGCTCAGTCGTGTCCGACTCTTTGTGACCCCATGAATCGCAGCACGCCAGGCCTCCCTGTCCATCACCATCTCCTGGAGTTCACTGAGACTCACGTCCATCGAGTTGGTGATGCCATCCAGCCATCTCATCCTCTGTCGTCCCCTTCTCCTCCTGCCCCCAATCCCTCCCAGCATCAGAGTCTTTTCCAATGAGTCAACTCTTCGCATGAGGTGGCCAAAGTACTGGAGTTTCAGCTTTAGCATCATTCCTTCCAAAGAACACCCAGGGCTGATCTCCTTTAGAATGGACTGGTTGGATCTCCTTGCAGTCCAAGGGACTCTCAAGAGTCTTCTCCAACACCACAGTTCAAAAGCATCAATTCTTCGGCACTCAGCCTTCTTCACAGTCCAACTCTCACATCCATACATGACCACAGGAAAAACCAGAGCCTTGACTAGACGAACCTTTGTTGGCAAAGTGATGTCTCTGCTTTTGAATATGCTATCTAGGTTGGTCATAACTTTTCTTCCAAGGAGTAAGCGTCTTTTAATTTCATGGCTGCAGTCACCATCTGTGGTGATTTTGGAGCCCGCACACTTCTAGACTTCTCTGTGTTTTAAAGAATAACACATAAACCTATTGAAGCCACTAACATCAGACTTAATTTCACTCGTCACCTAAGTAAAATCCTAAGTGTAAAAGGAACGATGTCCAGATTTTCCAAGTTTTCCTTCTTTACTTGTGTGGAACTATCAAATATTTTATCTCCAGATAATCACATTTTTAAAAACAAATGACACAGATAACTCTTCCCTTTTAGGTAACAGTTAATAACCTTGGTGCTTTTATTGAAAGTGAAAGCGAAGTCGCTCAGTCATGTCTGACTCTTTGCGACCCCATGAACTGCATCCCACTAGGCTCCTCTATCCATGGGATTCTCCAGGCAAGAATACTGGAGTGGGTTGCCATTTCCTTCTCCAGGGGATCTTTCTGACCCAGGGATCGAACCCAGGTCTCCCACAGATGCTTTACCGTCTGAGCCACTCAGCTTAAATATCAGTCTCTTGGTCATTCA